>NC_056744.1:781114502-781407002 GCF_019279795.1 Protopterus annectens
GAGCCCATATCTATATTTTTAGACTATGAATTGAAGAATATTCTGTCTAAATATAGTTATGTACTTAAGGATATGGAACATTTTTTGAATGATTTATACCAGTTTACTGTGCAATTGGATACGTTGGAGGGTTTAATACTAACAACTATGGATGTAGAGGTCCTTTTTACATGCATTCCCAATGACAAAGGCTTATCTATTCTTAAGAAATTGTTGATTTACAATAATTAAATTAATCCAACCAGAGCTGATCCTATGTATGTTATTAGAGCTAGTATTAGAAAACAATGTATTTTTATTCCATGACAAATGTTTTAGGCAGAGGAAGGGAATAGCAATAGGCACAAGTTGTGCTAATACCTACGCTAACCTTGTCATGGTAGCATGGGAACAGGAGTTCATATTAGATCAACCTAATTTATTATTTTACAGACGTTTTGTTAATGACCTTTTCCTGGTGTGGACAGGAAATGAACAAACACTCATATCCTTTGTTGACTATATCAATTCCACTAATGCATTCTTGAAGTTTACCATGGAATGTTGATTTTTTTATAGACATTACAATGTATATAGAAGCTAATAAATGGAAGACTAAGGTATATAGGAAACCCTGCTATAGACCCTCTTTCCTGCATAGGGAAAGTATGCATAATTCAACATTGTTTGGAAATATAGTCAAAGGTCAAGCCATGCGGATTTCCAGACTGTGCTGTGAAGATTCAATGCTGAATGAGGAATTACAAATTCTACAGCATGGTTTCCTTAATAGAGGGTATGAGGAAAAAGATTAATAGAGCGCACTGGCAGACTAGTAATCTGAGGCAGAGTAGGGCTAAACCTTTTTTCTCCAGTAGAGATGTTGAGCCAATAAGACGAAAGTAACCTTTGAGTAGTATAGTAATTAGACTCCCATATTGTGCTAATGTAACGAGATTTAAAGAAGCGATAGCCTCAAATTGGCATATACTCTTGGTGGATGAGACCACTAAGAGTTTGGTGGGTAATTATCCCAAATTTGTATATAGCAATAGGAGATGTTTGAAACAGCAATTGTGCTATTGTGGTATCAGTACATCTGGTACAGTAGTTGAGACGGCATCTATGGGTACCAAGAAATGTGGGAATTGTGCTCAGTGTACCTTTATAAATAAATCATTTTTTAGACACCCAGATACTGGCCACTTGTGGGAATTAAGGAATAGTGTTACTTGTAATACCAGGAATGTGGTATACATTGCACACTGTCAAGTGTGCTTTTGTTACTATGTATGTAAAACCAACAGATCCCTAAGGGAGAGAATAAGGGACTACCTTTATTGTACCGCTAGAGGTCAGGAATATAGTGCCATAGCTAAACACACGCTGAAAATGGGAGATAATCATACATTTTTGTTCCAAATATTACATATTCAGTATGAGAATCAACGATTATGTGATATTTCTACTGAAACAGAAACTTCAGAAGTTAAATGGATCCTTAGGTTGGGTGCACACAGAGGGAGAGGATTAAACGATAGTGTGTCCCTTAAACCTTTGCTTAAAGCCAGGCCTCTTAGGTAGTATTTTAGATACATCATAATTTATTTGTTGCACATTTATGCTTGTGGAATATTCTATTTTTGTATATTAGTGACATCTTAGTAGGCTTACTAGTAATATGATAGTTTATGTAAATAATTTTTCAAAACTTGTATGAGCTTTTTGAATTTTATGTTTTATATTTGACTGTTATTAATCAATCATGTAATTGATGTTAATTGAATAATAGGCTTTGTTATATATGTTTTTAGTTTTGAATAGTAAATTATAACGTCTGAGGAAGCGGAGTTGTGTGTCCGCGAAAGCGCTCACGTTCTTTTTACATTAAATTGTTGTTTTTACATCTGGACTTTATTATTTTGTGTTACTTTGGTACAAGATTTTCTCCTTCCATTGCGTTCAGGTTTTGTAACTTCTTGTGGGGTGTTTGGACTTATATATATACATATACACACACACACACACACACACACACACACACACACACACACACACACACACACACACACACACACACACACACACACACACATAAATAAATCACACATATATACAATACAAAACAGATGCATGTCCTAGAGACTGCGCCTCCCTAAGGAACAGGATTCCAAACCATGTGAAACAGAGTTCATCTATTACCCAGTTCATCTATTACCCAGTTTAAGTGCAACCTAGACCAGAGGATGGGGAATAAGAAGTTTGCAATGGACCTAGCACTCAACCAGCTTATAAATGCCTGGTTCTCAATGTCCTATATGGATACAGGACATCATTATTCTTTCAGGAAAAACTGGCTAGGATTAGAAAGGTTCATCCCTCCTCTCCAGGTCATTAGCCTTGTAATCTATGAATCTATATGATTCAAAGTATGGCAATCAGTCTAAAATCTATGTTTGCTATTCCTTGTACAAGGAGACCCTAATGATCTTTTAGGTTCATAGTGTCTCTCGTCTTGTACGCACTAAGATGACAAGGAGACTTGGTGTTCGTTGTTTATTGCATACAAACATCAGGATGGATAGCAGGAACATTAAACTTAAATGAACTACTACACATATGCATGCTTTGACTCTAGCTGCTCATTCGAAATGGCACTCTCGCTTGCAAGTGCTTAGTACTTGTATGCACATGCCCACTAACTGGAATGCTTTTTAAAAGCTATATCACACACACACACACACTGATCAACATCCTTCCTCTTTACTAAGCTCTCTCATATAGAAAATGACATTTGAATAGGCATACAATTTATACAGATAACAGTAAATAAAACAGTCATGCCTAGGTTGTCATGCATCTGGAACTAGCTCTGGAAATATGATCTGATCTCATAATGTAGAGATAGTCATGACTGGGTGTAGCAACAGGGACAGTCACTGGGGAATGTTCTGCTTCATGACTTTCGGAGATATTTGCTGGAACAGGGATTGCTGACTGAATGTCTTCTGGAACAGGAACACTGGACATGTAACTCTGAGGATTACAGTCTTTGTCATAGGCAACATGCTGTAACACTGGTTCGGACACTGGTAATAAACATTTCAAATTTTGCATAAATTCCATTCTTTGAGATACCACAATGCATGATTTCAGCTCCTAAATTCCATTCTTTGTGATTCCACAATGTAATGTCTCAGCTCCTGACACAAACTTTTCACAAATCTGATGTGATCAAAACCTTCACTATCTCCCCTTCTTTTAATGAAGTGAGCAGTTTGCTGGTCTTATCACAGTAGGACTTCTGGGTCAAAAGCATTTTCAACAATTGGGCTTTTGCTGCTTTGTTGTTTTTAGCACATGGAATCAATAAATTGCTGCTGATTGGTAATGTGGTTCTAGTTTGTCTCAACATACCAAGATAATTATCACAAGGAATGTTTCTGAGATTTAGAAAAACATCAGTACTGTCACATTTAGATTTCTCTAACAGCTGTTCTCCACTTTGAACTTCATGTACAACCACGCCATTTGACTACTTGCAATATGAACAATGTCCCACATTTCAGCAAATTGTATGAACTACTGACTTGTAAACTGTGTACCATTGTCAGAAATAACACTGTGCAGACTACCATGGACAGAAAAAGGTCTCCAATGATGTAATGACAGCACTGGACATTAGGTTAGGAAGTATGTCAATCATGACCCAATTTGAACGCCAAGTAATGTTGACCATTCCACTCAACATATCTGTGGCTACTGTCAACCAAGTTAGTTCAGGAATCTGGCTTAACTAAGTGGTTCTTCTTGTTGGTGCAGCTTTGTACTATTATACACTGAACAAGATTAAAGTACTTTCTCATTATCTTTGGACATAGAAGGCCAAAATACTAGTCTCTTCGTCCTTTTGGTAAAATCAGTTCCTGGGTGACCACGATGCAAGATCCTAATGTACTCTTGTAAGGATTTTGGAACAGTCACTTTAGGACCCTTCATGATGATACCATTGTCTAACAAAATCTTATCTCTTTAAGGAAAATACTGCTGCACTTCTACTGGTAAACAAGATTGCTTTGAAGGCCACCTTCGACTGATGAAGAGTTTAGGCTTCTGGAGAATTGGATCTGAATCTGTGTGAGCTCTAAGCTCATCAAGATGTGTAGAAGAAAAATTTCTCATTTCCACGACTTCAAAATCAGATTGTTCATTATCATGCTGTTCTGTGTTTTTCCTGGGTGATAGAGATAAGTTATCAGCAAGATAAAGAAGTTTGCCTTTTCTGTAAACAAGACTGAAACTGTACTTTTGCAATTTAAGCATCATGCATTGTAATCTGACAGGAGCTGTGTGCATTGGCTTTCTCAAAATCGAAACCGACCACCAACCTCTAGTTACTAATTGGATAGATCGACTATAAATATAAATCATGAAACTTTGAAGATGCAAAAACAATTGCCAAAAGTTCTCTCTCAGTCTGGGCATACTACATCTAGGTTTGGGTTAGAGTTCTCAATGCATAGGCTACTGGTCTCTCCTCTTGAAGAATGATTCCACGTAGACCAAACTTAGAAGCATCACAAAAAAATGGAAATTGTCCATTAAAACGACAAAACAAGTCATGGGCATTCAGAATCGCCAATTAGCTGAAATAGCCGATGTTCATAAGGGTCATTTGCATATATCCCATGTGCCTCTGATACATGAGGTTTGGGAGGTCACTCAGTGGAACATCTAGCTTTGCTGGTGTTTTCGTTTTGTTTTTACTGATCCCCAACAGGGAATATATCTGCCCAGCCAGGAAAGCACAGCCAACGGAAGACCTCCTAAGCACTGAGAAAATATTCACTCTTTGGCAGCATATCTGTCCTTATTTCCCATGTAGGTTGCAGCTATGGTATTTTGAAGGTAGTCCAAAGCTTTGGAGATGGGCTGATCATTGGCAGAATGTCCCATACATATTAGGCCATTGCAGCAGTGATCTAGTAAAGAATATCACCATACGAGACTTCTATCACATCACCACAGATTACATGTAGCAATAGAGTCCCAAATGGCCCAAAGTCACAAGGGTTTGTGAAAGGGAATTCCTTCCATTACTTGAACTGCCATAGCCAAGCCGGTACGTAAAAAATCAACTGCCAATCATTAGCGGACCATAATTCCGCTGTGGCGACCCCTAAACGGGAAAAGCCGAAAGACAAGAGAGAGAGATTTGAACTGCCACAGCCAACGTGTCTGCACAGCACTCATCAGGTAGTTCCTTTGATTCACATAAATGGAACCCAGATGCATTTTCCTGCAAAAGGAAATTCACCACGACCATCTAGTCAGCGAATAAAGGTGATGCGGCTAAACAGTTACAGTTATAACATGGACAAGTGCATTAACCTCTCCAAACCAGTATGAATACCTACTGGAACCCTGGATTATTAAAATCACATGGACATCACAAAATGTGAACTAACACCAGCATATCACACACACACACACATAAACCGTAGATACTGCAGAATACATAAGCATGCTCCAAGCTCATTTCAACTACTTGGCCATGTCTTACTGGTACAGACAGCAGGGAAGGTACAAATGTCATCAACGTCAGACCATGGTGGGCACAGTACATGGCAACTCAGGTGAGGTAACAGTCATTACCTAGTCCAGACTCATTAGCCCTGATGAGAACACACATTGACTGCATCACACATGATACATGCTGTGTTAATATTATGCTATGCTGGACAGTGCAAGTTTGAGACACAATGTTTAGACAGAATGTATACTGTCATTATCAGTGTCTCAACAGGTTGCAAACTTGCTTTTTAATCAATATCAAACAACTAGGTTCTATACCTCCACCAGCTGTTTGGGTTAAATTTTGAAGTACTGGTGTTGAAGTGCAACATGGTGCTGCGGAGCTGCAGTAGTGTAGCCTCACAGTAAGATGTTGTGTCACCTCACAGTAAGATGTTGTCCTGTTCGATTCTCAGATAAAACGTCTTCTGTGTGGAGACATGCGTGAATGGGCGTACCTTCGTTGAAGGTTGTGCATCAGGCCTGGCAAGTCGGTACATAAAAATCTACTGCCAATCATTAGCGGACTGGAGTTCCGCTGTGGCGACCCCTAACCGGGAAAAGCCAAAAGATATAACAAGGTGTTGAAGTGCAACATAACAGAGATGCTGAATTCCTGAGTGTGCAGGCCTTTATGTGAGATGTTAAACCTTGGTCCCATCTGCTTGAGTTGGTGACACTTAAGGTGGATGTAAAAGATTCAATGGCACTTTATTAAAAACACGAGCAGCTTTATTGCCTAACTTGTCAAACATTTACACTTTTTCAATACCAAGATCACATTTTTCTCCTCCTGCTTTTACTACACACCATTTTGCCACATCCACTTCTGTATATTTCTAAAAACATAACCACAATCTTATTATATTATAATAAATTTCTCACAGTCACAATTCCCATAAATTCCAAACAGCACTAAACAGCATTCTATTTTCTTATCAATGCTGTAGTCGCATCATATTTTCCATACAATACCACAATGGTGTCAATTATTTTAAAACATTCATTCTTTTATTCAGAGTTTTTGTTTTGTACTTTTGCAACATCCGCCTGCTAGTCAGCCCACTCTCAGTCAGTGACCCATCACCAATGGCAAGTGTCTGCCAAGAGGGCCACTACTTAGGCAGACATCTGTTTTTTCTCCCCATCTCCTTGAGAACAACCATTAGCAACTCAGAGGTGGGACGTACAATGGGCAGAATTTAAACTTTTGCCAGAACATTTTTGGCATTGCACATTTCATCAATGCACGCTCAACTGTTTCTTCTACTTTGCACGCACTTTTATCTTGTTGCTACTTCATCGGCAGTTAACTTACTGTAAAAGCGATCTCTACAAAAAATATGATGCATCCCCGAATATTTTACTCGACCATCCTCATCGATTCTCATAATTCCCCACCTTTACATTTTATAACATTCTTTTGTAACTTCTCTGTCTACTAATTTCTACCATAACAAATGTAACAAATGTAAAATAAAATAAATATAAATAAATAAAATAACCTGATTTTACTCACACACTCATCTATCTCACTTACATTACATTTTCATTTATTGGCAATACTGGAGAACACTGGACCACACCAGTGTTTTTGGGTTGCTCTCAGAACATTACGGCAGTTGCACATCTAGAAGCTGCTGCTCATCATCAAGGGCACACTTTTCAACTTCTTTGCTCAATAAACAGAAGCAAAGCTAAAAATAATGGGTAGAAGCCTATTACTGTCACTCATGTCCCTCAGGTGTACTTCAATATGAGGAATGCTCTAATTTTGAGTGCATGCTCTTCACTGTCTCACATTTGAAGGACATGTTACACATTCAGTGCTAAATATTTTTCTAATTAATGTCATGGACAGCAGAACGAGATGCTCAGCAATAATGAAAAAGGTTTTTACTTATATTTAGTTGGTGTAACATACTCAGGTGATAACAGAACACTAGACTTTGCGTAACCACGCCACTTGGTATATTCTGGATGTGCACTTGTACGCCATCTGGTGTTCTCCATTATCTCAATTCCCTTTTCCAGTTTTTAGCAGTGCCCATTATTTATTCCTGATTTTTTCCCCATAAGGATTTTCCAACTATATTCTTTCCTCTTCACACTTCCTATCCTAAACATGCAACGATGATAAATGTAATACCATGTTTTCACCTCACAATACACCACCACCTTTCACTGGGGCAGGGGTTAACTTGGATCCCCAGACTATATCACTCCCAAAACCTCACAATACACCACCACCTTTCACTGGGGCAGGGGTTAACTTAGATCCCCAGACTATATCACTCCCAACAATTCTTTTTCCTTCTTCACTGAAAAGGCACACGCAGTTCCTACATACCCTAATTCTCCCAGTACAAAGAAATTTATTAAGCAGGCTTTCCATTGGACACCTTACATGGTTTCAACATATCAGTTTGTATTCTTTATTTATTTTAACACTTCCAATGATCCACAATTACTTTGGTTCCCAGACTTCACTCTTAACATACTTCCTGCAATGAAGACTGTACACTTCAACTTTGACTGGGTCCCCAGAACAGTTATTTTCTTTATTTAAGGGTAACCAAATCATCTTGAACTATTTTACACTCTGATTAAATGTTACTCATTCACACTTTGTCATTATGCAAGATCATCTGTATATGACATGACTAGCATCACAGTAACCCTTTCTTCCATTTCCCAATTTTCTTATTCTAAATCTCTTCACAATTACTGCACTCATTACCATCAGAAACAAAAGTCCACATTCTGCACATCCTTGTATTACTCTTTCTAAACAATAAACACATTCAACTCTCCCATTCATTAACCATTTTAGTCAGCGTGCTCTTATGCACCAATTTCAAACTTGTATCACTTCTACTACAGCATTTCAATATTTCCAAAATACTGGTAGGTTCTAAACTGTCAAATGCATTCACTACAATGTAAACAGCCATTGTACTATCCTTTGAGTCTATCATTAATTTGCATGTTACCTTCTTCAGCACAAATCAACATATCATGTATTTGTTTACCTATTACTCCAAACATTCCTTCATGCATCACATCCCCTACTGTTTTACTAAACTTTTTCTGTAGAATTTTCATAAATACTTATAATCCACATTGCCTAAAGTAACATGTCCATTTTTAACACCATTGCTTTTATTTTTCTTGTATATAAAGTTCACTGGTCTTTCACATCACTCTTTATAATCGTATGCCTTCACATAATTACTACTTAAGGAATACCCTCTTTTCTTCTCTACTCAACCCAGCTGATCATGGTACATTTCCTAATTAAACTTTTTTTCATATTTTCCTTGCAACATTTCTATTTTTTTATTTTTATTTTACATTTGTTAACCGGGATAGTCCAACTGGATACATGTCCATTTTCAGTGGAGGCCCGGGGAGAAAAGCTCCAAAGAAACACATATGCAAGACACACAAACAATATATTTTACATGTTTCTAGTATATTCAACCAGACAATATAGATGAGCACACATTATTAATTCCTTACAAAGACATATATAATGATCAATACAGAGAGAATAATAGCAGAAAAAGCATCAGCAACCACCTTGCAAAAGTAAGGTAAGTAGGTAAAGTGATGAATACTGTAAGTAAGAAGTAGTGAAATAAACTATTTAAATGTTGGTGATCGCCTTTGTAGGGAGGGAGTGGTGGTTTATTTCCAGTTTTAGAGAAATAGAGAGTAGGATTTGAAAAATATAGTCAGTTTGAAAGTACATAAGCCATAAGAGATTAGTGTAGTACAGGCGTTTTGTTGGTAGGTGCTGCCAACTGTAATTTCCCAACTGCACTTTCTTCAGCTTTCAAATGTATTACACTCCATACTTTCCATTCTCTTTTTGCGCTTTGTATATGTTTTTTTACATAATCTGTAATTATTTTGATCGTTTTACTATACACAAATATGTTTTTCTCTTCCAATATCTCCTCATATTCCATCGCAATGACTTTGCAGACTACTTTTTGTTATCCCCTTCTTCCATTTCAACCTTTAAAACACTTGCACACACAAAATGTTTTAAAATACTTGCACACACAAAATGTGTCTGTGTGCTTCATATATATATATATATATATATATATATATATATATATATATATACATACATACACACACACACACACTATATATATATATATATATATATATATATATATATATATCAAAACACACATTTTTTTCTTATACCACCAATCCAACTATGTACTGCAACGGCCTCTTTCTACTGTGCTCAAATCACAACACATTTATTTTCTTGCATGTTCAGATTTAGCAATCTTACCTGTTAATCTTTTCCACCTACGATTGCTTGTATGTATACATGTCTGGCAGGAGGTAAAGAGAATTAAGGCTATGAGCTACTGACAAGCAGCTTCCTGTGGTCCAGGGCTCTGTTCCCCATGCCTCTGTTTACTTAAAGGTTTAATTCTGAGCAGATCATATAATCAGAGAATGCACCCAGACAGAGTCTCCAGGGTCCAGGGAGATCAATGTCCTATCCCAGTTAATACATACAAACAAAATAAAAGATCATAAAACATTCCATCATATTCCTACCTTACACTTTATACATCTATCTGATCAATTTCTGTTTTCTATTCCTTTTTATATATGTTTATAGGAGAGTACTAGCCAAATGCACATAGAGCCTTTACAAGCCTACCCCATAGGATTACAATGGCATTGTACCACCCGACCTTTGTTCCTAGTGCCTCTGTTGAGTAGAGCCATTGGAGTGATCACTGGGGTGAATTTTCTATTTCCCATCCACTCATCAAGAATTGGATTGAAGAGGGCCAGTGAGGTGCTCTGCTATGTATGGGAAGTCTATTCCATAGCATGGGCAGTCTATGGGTTATGAACCTGTCCCTCCAGCATGTTCTGTTGATTGTGGTAATGAGGTTGAGGTCTCTGCAGCGTGTGGTGCAGAGGGATTGGGATTTCTTTAGATGCAGCATTTCTAACAGAGCTGGGTCAGACATGGCTTTGTAAGTCAAACAGAGATCGCCTCTAAGTAGGCAAACTGGAGTTTTTTTTTAGTCTGTCCATATAAAACAAGTGTTTAAGGCCTAGGATCTTCTTTGTGAGGTACTTTTGCGGCCTCTCCAGTTGTTGCAGGTGTCTGGTGAGGTACATGCCAAATGGGGCACTGTACTCGATGGCTGGCCTAATGAGGGAAGAGTAGAGGGAGACAATGGACCTCTTTCTTCCTGGATGCAAAACCCTAAGTAATGAGATGTGCTACAAAGAAGGACTTTCTGACCACAGTGGCAATGTGGTGGTCAAAAAAGAGGTTGCTGTCAACCTGTGTTCCCATATCTCTTATAACACCTTCTGTGTCAATGAGCTCTTAGCAGAGGTGAGAATCAAACCTTGCACCTTGGGCATATGAGGTACACCTTAACCACTGAACCATAGAACTTTTTGAAATAATCATCCCTGCCAAGTCTTGAACCCAGGACCCTGTACACCATATAGTCAGAGCAATTTTACCACTACACCATCTGAGCTGTACACAAATAACATTTGTTTTGTACTTCATGTCTTTCTATTAAAATGTTTAACTGTAATCTATTTTGAGAGAGGTTTATGTACTACATGTCTAGTATGGTAAAGTGTTACTGTTGTGGTCTATTTAGATCTTTTCTCCCCAAGCCTCTGCTGAAAATGGGCTCCTGACAGACACTGCCAGTGAACAGATGCAAAATATAAATAAATACATAAATAAATAAACACACACACATGCAGAAAAATGCAAGTAGTATGTCCATGTTAAAACAAATTCAGAATACTGCATACCTCTCAATCTTTTTCTGAAGAGTACGAAGTCTAAAACTTGAACATCTGTCATTAGTTAGTGGCTTAATAACTGAATAAGTTGACAGAAATCCACACATTTTGGGAGGGACCATTCCTCTCAAGTGTACCTCATTACGAGGAAGGTCTCTCATTTGAGGTCTTAAAAAGTTCATGTTCCTCAAAGTTCCACATTGAAAGACTCTGTCACACATTCATATTTTTTTAAGTGAAATCCATGGTAAATAGAAATGAATCATATTAATTCATTAAAAGATGTTCTTTATACGTAAAACCAGCATATTTTAACCATCCTATGGCCTTCCTAGTTGAAGTTGTTAGTAAGCCATTAGTATGTGTTCCACGTTATGAGGACTAGTGTTCTTCATTTTGGAGATGGAAGGTTGAGATCTATGGGAGGGACAGACCAGAAATGAGACAAAAACTGGACATTCGGCGAAAATCTGGATAGTTGAAAAGTATGGAATGCATGCTGTAAGAAATGCAAATAAATACACGATGTGCAAATTTATTAAGAGAAATAACCTGAAAGGTTGCCAAAGCGATCGCAAATTTCACGGGCATTGCTTTCATAAACACACAAGGACACATTACATATTAATTAAAAAAGGAATTTCTGCAGTTCATTTACTGAAAATCGGCATTAACCTATCCCAGCAGGCATGAAGGGAAAAACGACTTGTCTTAAGTGAGTGAATTAAGAGAAACAGAAAAAAATGGTTTAGACAACTCTTCAATTTGTAATTCAAGACAGCTCGGACCGAGCTGCTCTGTACTTCAGAACATATTTTAGGATAAGGAATAGCCATGTCAGGCAAGAATGGGTGGGTGAGGGGAAAAAAGGCAGCCAAACGTTGCCAAGGGAAACGCTGGGATGACGAAGAGAACAAAAAATTATGTTATCCAGTCTGAAATAAACAGTTGCGCTGCGTCAAGTTAAAAAAGTTACAACTATGCCCTGAAAGTTAACTAAGCAATTAGCTTACAAGAAGTACTATCACTTTCCGGGACAGCGAACACAAAAGTAAACAAAAATTAACACCACATGCTCCTTAGCTAACCAAATGGAAACTCTACTGACAATAAAAATGTTAACTCTACTGACAATCAGTTTCTGAAAAAAATCTTTAAGTTCATGCCATTTGCTTATATATTACCTCTACAGTTCAGTAAGCGTGGTGTCGCGCATTTGGTTTCTGAAACTTGGGTTAACAAAACTTGTGAAGACATAAACGTATAAGTTTATACCATGGTGGAAACAAACAAAAAACATTCTAAATGCGAGCTTTTAGACGCTTACAACATGACCAATCACTGAGTACTTGAGCAAAGAAGAGCTCAGCCTGTATTCCACAGGTAGATTATGCCACAAATTATTATCCTAATCTTATACTGAATGTCAACACGCAGCACAGTATAGCTAAACATACGAAAATATCCCGAAGTGTCACTTACTGTAAGGAAAAACAATTACTGCTCTTAAGCAGTTGATTCTGCGAACTTCTTTATTATAACAACATTCCTGATATACTAACCAAAGTCAACCAAACCCACTTCTTCCTAAACGCTCATTACGTCCCTTAGGTCGAGTCTAGATTCCCACGGCGGAAAGTCTCCTGTTGACGTTACGACTGACGCCATAAGGCGGAAAAGGGGCGGGGTTAGGTATGGCTCCTGAATTAAATTGACGTCACCGTGTTTTTTGCTTTGCTTTACAGGGTCTGTATAAAATCAGGTAATATTATATATTAATGGGGTTTTTTTTCTAAATAAATTTTAAATAGTAAAGTGTTGATCAATTATTCTAGCTTGTTTGTTGCTTTATTTTGCAGGCAACCCTTCCGTTTTAGATAAATCTGAAATGGAAAAGTGGTTGGCTCAAAAGAGGTTTATTTATTTGACTGTATTGTTTTATATAGCAGGCTACTTTATTTTGTGTTCTGTACTTAATCTGGGAAAAACAATTATATTTTAAACTCGATCTTCTATACATAATAATTTGGGAAAACAAGTATATTTTTAAACTTGGTTATTGCTTCTTCAGCGAAGAAAAAAATTGCTTACTTTGCTGTATAAGTTACTTCTGCGCGCTTCGCTTTTTATGACCCTGTAATGCGATTGCATGGCGTAGCTCCTGCTCAAGTAATTTATTTTGTTTCCCGTAGATAATATGGGGAAAAACGTTTATTTTTAAATTTAGTTATTGGCTCTTCAATGAAGAAAAGCAATATATACCAGTTATTTGCTTTTATTACCTATCCGTGCAGTTGTATGATATAACTCAGTGACAAGAAATGAGTTTTGATTTGAATTAATATTTGGCAGTATACAAGCAGAAATTAAAATAATTACAAATGCAAAGGAGTTGAAACTAAAGACAAGATGTGTGGTGTAGTTGCAGAAATTGTGTAGTTTATGGGAATGCTAGAGCGGTGGCAGAACTATATATTGTTTCTTGGGAATATATTTAAAGTTGAACTGGGATTAAATTCTGAATTAGCCTTGACCATTAACGAAACACATTATTTTCCATTTCTCTCTGTGTGTGTGTGTGTGTGTGTGTGTGTGTGTGTGTGTGTGTGTGTGTCTCTCTCTTTTTAGTGGTGATTGCCAGATTTTTATTTATAGGTTCGTCCACTGACGAATTCTTACCAGGCTATTGCTCTGTGAGGACTGTATGAAGCCTAGCCATAAGCCCTTGTAGTGTATGTATAAGTCCCATAGATAGGAAGAACTAACGAAGTTTTAGTGTCCATAGATGGGAAAAACTAGTGAATTTTCAAACATGGATGAGAAACTAGGAGTGAATTTGAAATTTCTTGTCCATTCATCCAAATTGTGTTTAAATACAGTAAGAGACCTGCATTGTTTAACATGGAGTGGAAAATGGTTCCACAGAAGTGGCATTCTTTGTGATACATACCTATCCCACCAGCATAGTTTTATGCTGCAGAAAAGATTGGGATCCCTTAAACGGGTGTTTGTGATACCATTGGACTCATGAATGTGTTGTAAGTCTGATAGGATATGGACAGTTGAAGCTCTATATGCTACGCCAAGGTTGCTTGCAGAAGCCAAGATACCATGAAAAGTATAGTGCTTTGAGGCAGTCAACATAGCTTTCATGGTGTGGACTTTTGATTTTTTATTTTTGCTGAGAAAATGTTGAGGATGTTCTGATTTGTGACAGGCATCGGGACAGATACATACTGAAGTTGTCATTGTACTGAGTGATTGGCTTAATGAGTGCTGAATATAGTGGAACAGTGACATCCCTGGACCTAGACACCATACCTTTGGATATGAGCTCTGTGATGAAAATGGATTTTCTTACAGTAATGGCTATGTGGTGATCAAAGGATATGTCATTATTCACATAGGTTCCCAGATCTCCAATTGGAAGATCAACTTTCAGGGGTACATTGACAATGCGATGGTGAGAGTGTCCTATTTGCTGAAGGCTTATGACTATAAATTTCTTGGCATAGTAAGTAATTTTTATCTATATAAGACTACTGTTAGAATTGAAACCTGTAACTTAGTGAGGCTAAAATTAAGTTAAATCATAAGTTCTTGCACTCTGTCTCAGGGAACCTCTGTCACATTAGAGAAGTCTTTGGGTCTTTTGATAAGAAAAGCATGCAGCAATATGCAGAAGATGAATTACCACCTCAAAATGCTCAAAGACCTTAAATAAATATGATTTTGCTTTGTATTCTATCTTACTATTGACCCGCAATTAGCTGCACATCTAATATTGGCAGACTGGATCATGAGAACTAAGATGACAAAAATGTATTCTTTCCTCTTGGGACTCAGAAATTCAAGCATATTACTAGTATGGTAATCAAGAAAAGTTATCTTTATTTGCAGATGATGCCATTTTCTATGGGATAAATACAGAAAAATGACATACCAGTGTTGTAGAACATTTTGACACTGTTTCAAGTCTTTATGGTATATAAAATAAATGAAAATTAAAGTTGTAAGCTGTGTACCTCCACCTGAATTAGTATAGCAATATCCATATTTGTGGGGGCATAAGTTGAAGTATTTTAGGTGTGTGGCTTAAAAAGGATTGTTATAGGAACTAAGGATATGTGAGAAGAAACAAACTGAAATACAAAAAACGAGAAGAGGGAATCTTATGTATTTGGATAGTAAGATGCAAGTAGTGAAAATGCTTTAGTCCCTTTAGTTTTACATACAGGTGAGGTGACATTTTATGAACCAGAAAAGCTGTGGGTGATAGTTGAAGGGATGTACTAAGGAAGAGAGGGACAAAATTAAGTGAGCCAAGTTGATTCTCCCCATAGAAAAAGATGGTATAGGATTACTTGATTTGAATGCATACTTTAGATCTGCTCAGTTAAGACTCATATATGTAACTCAGCTATAAGGTTATACGTCAAAGTGGAACAGAATGATGAAACAGGGAGGAGTTCAATAAATAATATAGTAGGATTGTCAGATGAAGGTCCTTAAGGAAAATAGCAACAACTATATGCTTGATTTAATAGAGTTGGGCAGATATATTAAGATCAATAAAAGAAATAGACTAAAGTCAATAAAACCCAAAAAGAAGTATAATAAAACAAACACAGTAATCAGGACTGTTCATAGAAACTCATGTGATATAACAGAAGTAAATAGGATACATTACTGTGCAGTTGAATTAATAACGTCTTACCACAAAAACACATTACTGTGCAGTTGAATTGATAACAAAGCCTTACCACAAAAACACAGGACAGTAAGGGAAATGAAGGGGAGAAGTCAAATGCCATCATAGTCGTAGTAGTATCAAATAGAGAAAACTATAAAGCAATTAAGACAAGAAGTGTCACTGTTGGAAGAATGTAGAAGAGGGAACAGATCAACAAAAATACTCAGAAAGATAGACATGAGAAAAGCACTGCTCAGTATCAGAAAAGATCAGGATCTATCGTATACTAATCTTGGCAGACTGGACCAAGAAAGCTAAGATGACAAAATGTACTATTTCCTCTTGGCAGAAAAACTTGTAAGTTATGCAGATAAATATAAAGGAAAAGTACAAAATACACAATGTATTCGTGACCTCATAAAATGGAGAATTGGGAAACAAGGCAAAAAGAATTGAAACACAATACTGATGCATTTTGAAGAAATATCTATGAAGATCCTGTGGAACATAATAAAGATACTGAATGCATAGAAGAAGTAAAAGAAAGAATAAGAAGTTCAAATGTACAGGATATGAAATCGGATGAAGTAACGGCCAGAGAAATTGAAACAAAATTTAGAAAAGATCCCAATTGGAAAACCCCCAGGCCCTGATGCACTACCTAACTTCTGGCTAAAAGTATTAACATTTGTAAAAGGAAAAAATTTCAAAGACCAATGCACGTTAGGTTGTAGTAAGGCACCCTTTATTACTTGCAGCATGGAGACAAAGCATGTAGGTACAAGGTTTGTCTGGTTCTTTGGTGATCAGTATGTTATTCTTATACAGTTCTCTTCTTGTCACACAGAAAATGTTACTATTCTATTGCTGACGTAGTTGGACACGGATTTCTGTATGTTTTACAGAAAATGTTACCAGACTTATTGCTGACATGGTCAGATTATTTGTCGTCTTGCAAAAAACATTTTGAGAAAAACAACTTGGCCTTGGGCATATTTTAGCCCATTTTATCTTTTCAATTCTTCAGTTGTACAGTTCTAATACATGTTACATTTTGTCTAGTTTCAAGGTACATTTCTAGCTTTGGTACAAGTAATGCTGACTATGGTTTATTCTTTCAAGCATCTATTGTTCTCTTTATCAAAGCTTCTAGCAGCTGCATATTTTTCATGGCATAAGCAGAAGTGAAATATCTCTTTGTTAGGTCTCATGACATTAGCAAAAATGAAATGCTTCTTATTATTTTCATGACATTAGCAGAAATGAAATGTCTCTTGTTAAGTTTCTAATAGCTGTGCAGATTCATGCAGTGTGAACAGAATAAATGTATTAACCCTTTTAAACTTCAAATGCATTAAGCATGCATATTACTATTATATATTTTTCTAACATTTCCCTCCTTATAATACTTTTATTCTACTTTCAAGATAAGCATAAACAGTTTTTTCTTCCCCTAATCTCTTCCCGCTCAGGATTTGCAGTTAAGAGAGTCATTCAGTTTAAGCTCATGAAAGCATTTTCAGTTTTTTGCAATTCAAGTTCAACATCTTGGTATAAGGTTTTTGAAACTGAAATGTCTACAAAAATTTTAATCAGTATTTTCATGCAGGGGATGCAGCAGCATACGCATGCCACCAGTAGGATTATCCCTACACAGATGGCAATCAGAATGTTCATCAGGATGCTGCCCCAACCTCCAAACAATTTCTGAAAAAAGTCCATCATTGGATTTGGTCCGGGTTTGGTCATAGCTGACACCTGCTGAATCACCTCAAGATGGTTGTCTATCTCGTGTTTTTGTGGTCAGGAATATACGAACAGCACTCCTCCTGGATTAAAGAGCACGTACCTCCTCTCGCCGCTAAGGTGAAGTCAAGAGCCATGCGATTTTGAAGCACCACTGTTCTCATGGCATTCAGTTCATCAGTCATCAACTCTAGGGCGGAAAAGTTTGCATTACTCATTATCTTGAGAAGTTTAGACAATTTTCTCAGTTTCCAGATTGATTTTGTTGCTCCATATGCTGGCATTACACCTGCCCACAATATAACAGTATCACTCAAGTCCATGTGTGTCAGTCCATCTCCCACAGCATGATGGTTTTTCCAGCGCGCATTGATTTGCCCCACTGGATTGATAGGCTTCTTGATTTCTCGAACATTCCGAATTTTCCCTTGAGATAAAACTGCTGTGTGTCGTATGGCCGGAACCAGGTACCCCAAAAAACAACTGCCGGACCAATTCTCAGGTAGCCATTTATATACTTTTCTACCACATATAAAGTAATAATCTTCTACTTTAGTAGTAACTTTACTATACCCTGTCTCTGCTTGAAACATTTTCTTGTCAATTATGGACAGTTGCTCATAGAGATCAGCATTATGTTTTACTTCTTCAGTTGTCCTATGCATCAGTTCAAAAAATGCACCTTGGGTCGTGTTGCAATAGGATCTGATGTTATCAGGTTTAGTGTAGCGTCTATAGGGAACAGTCACATTGCAATTGCTCCAACCCACCTTGACTGTATCATTCTTATAAAAACACACAGTCCCCTTCTGTCGAACAGACAAGTACAATGCTACTTTATCTTGTGATGTGACCTTTGATGTATCATGAATTAGGTTCTCCCAGGTCTTGTTGGCTCCTGGGGGAACTGAAGTTAACAGTAACCCCCCATATGCTGTTGGTAAAGCTGTGCAACTCCAGCAATTCGAAACATTGACAGTTTCAGCATACACATATTTGATTGCCTGGTAAGTGTTAAAGTTCAGGTGCCACTCTGCACGCTTGTTTAGTCCAATTTGTGTGGCTGATAAAAGGAATGGCCACAACAAAAAGATTATTGTCACTAGTACAGTCAACAGGATGGTTATGCAATACTTCTGTGGAAACGGTTGTTCTGCATTTCTGTTTTCTCCGACTCTTCCAAGTAGGTGTATTTGGATCTTACTGGATTCCGTCATCTTTACTTTGGACACGTGCTCTTACTCTCTGCCCTAATAGGACCTTCAGCACCAATGGTTTCTTCACTGGGGTTGAGACGGATCGATCCTATTGATCTGACCCCCCCTTTGTAGCCAGACTTTGTGCTGAGGGCCCCGATGGAGAGGTAAGATTTTTGTCCAACTCAATGTTCTTAACCAGTTTGCAGTGCGTCAGATGTATCCACGAAGCTCGTTCTGCTAACTTGACTGCAGTGGGTGATGAAAGAAGCACCTGGTAGGGACCTTCCCACCTTGGCGAAGCCCAATTCTTTCGCTTGACTATTTTGATCCACACCCAGTCTCCTGGTGTCACTGCCACTTCTGATGTTTTGGTTTGTCTTCTATCTGAAACAGAATTTAACTGCAACAGATGTTTAGAACTCAACAACTTTTTCATATATTCAGCTAGTGTAAAATCAGGTTCCTGGTCTGATGACATGAGAAGTTTCCACTGGGGTGTATAATGAGCCCTTCCAAATAGCTTTTCAAAAGGAGTCAATCCTTTTGCTCTAGGGACAGTTCTCATGCTCAACAGTGCCAGGGGTAAACAGTACAGCCAAGTTTTTCCTGTCTCAGCTATTAATTTTCTCAATTTGTTTTTTAGTATACCATTATGCCTTTCAACTAGCCCTGCAGATTGCGGATGGTATGCACAATGATTTTTTTAAAGAAATACCAAAATGCTTACTCAACTGCTGTATGGTTTGATTTACAAAGTGTGTACCATTGTCACTGTAGATTTTTTTCCGGAATACCGAATCTAGGAATGATTATTTTGACAAGTACTTTTGCCACCGTGGCTGCATCTGGATTTTTGATTGGAAAGGCTTCCACCCATCTGGAAAACATATCTACAATGACAAGACAATACTTCTTATTTTCACATTTGTTCAATTCTATGAAATCCATACAAATAGTGTGAAATGGATATGGTGGTGTGGGGTAACTCCCTTGCTTGGGCTTTATCGCCCCTTGTGCATGATGTTTGTTACAAATCTGACACATCAAACAAAATTTTTTAGAGTAGTTTGTAAATCCGTACACTGTGAACACCTGGTTCACCAGCTGTACCATCCCACCTGTTGAGACATGGCACTGCCCATGGCTCAACAATGCTGCATAGCGAAACAAATTAGAGGGTAGTATCTGTTTTCCCTCTCTAGAGATGTACAGCCCCTTTTTGAGGATTGCTCCTCATTTTATCCATCGTCGTTTTTCAACTTGCGTAGTGAGTGTCTGCATTGTTTTTAACATATCTAGATCTAAAGTCTCAGAGGGTTGTAATTCCTCATCTAAAAGAAATACTTCTGTGGCTGCTTGTTTTGCAGCTATATCAGCTCTCGCATTACCTTTTGAAATTCTATCTTGTTGCTTGGTGTGAGCTGTGCATTTACATATGGCTACTTTCTGAGATAACTGAATAGATTCTAAAAGGTCTAAAATAAACTGCGCATGATTTATAGGTTTGCCAGTAGATGTTATCATTCCCCGTTTTTTCCACTGTTGCGCAAAAACATGTACAGTAGGAAAAGCCTACTGGCTATCAGTAAAAATGTTTACACATTTACCCTTTGCTAAGGTACATGCCCGTGTCAGGGCAATCAGTTCTGCACAGATAAGTTGTGTGGTAAAGGTTTTGCTTCTGTAATCTCAGTATCAGAAACTACTGCATATCCTACTAGGTTCTGTCCTGCAGGACCCCTTTTGCACGAACCATCCACGTAATATGTCACCTTGGCATCATCCAAGGGGACATCTGTGACATCCGTGAGATCTTTTCCAGGTAGTGTTTTTTGCTCAATTACCTGCAAGCAGCTGTGCGGTGTGCTGTCTGCAGGGGTCGGGAGCAGAGCAGAAGGGTTTAAAGTCGTGCATCGTTCAATTGTCATATGAGGTTGGCTCAACAATATAGTCATACAGGAAAGATGTCTAGCAGGGGAAAGATATGCCACCTTTTCTTGTAATAAAATAATTGCGACTGCATGAGGTACTCTCAATGTGAGAGGGTGGAATAAGACTACTGAGGCTGAAGCCTGTACTGCCATTGCAGCTGCAACTACTGCTTGTATACAGTGGGGCAAGGACTGTGCCACTGGGTCTAGTTGTGGTGAGTAGTAAGTAATGGGGCGTTGCTTATCCCCATGCTGTTGTGCTAACACTGACGTCATGTAACCCTGCTTACAATCTACAGTTTGGAAGAAACGTTTATGGTAATTTGGCAATCCCAGAACTTATGAGGACACTATTAATTGCTTTAGTTTACAGAAGACAGATTCTGCCTCTGGTGTCCATTGCAACAAATCCGGTGCTGCCATAGGCTTTTTATATATATGGTCAGTCAGAGGTGCAGATTCCAAGGCATAGTTTGGAATCCAGCTCCGGCAAAAATTAGTTGTACCCAGGAAGGACATCATTTCCTTCTTGGTAGTGGGTTTTGGTGCCTGCAAAATTGCTATTTTTCTGTTCTCATCTAATGTTCTACCTTCCTTGGATATTACATATCCTAGGTATTTTACCTGTTTTTTCCAAAGCTGCATTTTATTTTTATTTACCTTATGTCCCTCAGTGGCTAAAAATCGTAGAAGTGCTATGGTATCTTCTTTACAATCCTGCTGGGTGGGGGCCGCCAGCAAGATGTCATCAACATAAAGTAAAATCTGACTGCCTTTTGGTGGGGTGAACCCTGCCAAGTTGCTTGCCATTTCTTGTAAGAATATCATTGGACTTTTACAATATCCCTGTGGTAGTCACGTATATGTATACCTTTTCCCCTGTAATGTAAATGCAAACCAATACTGGCTGTCAGGGTGTATCAGTATCGAAAAGAACGCGTTGCTGATGTTTGCCACAGAAAAATACTTTTGTTGAGGTTTCAAATCATTCAACAGGGTGTGTGAGTCTGGCACCGTGGGTGCCCTTGATATTACTGCATCATTTACAGTTTGTAAGTCCTGGACCATACACCATTCTCCATTGGCCTTTTTAACTGGAAATAAGGGTGTGTTACATGGTGAATTGGGAGATTCGACTAGTATCCCTCCTTTAAGTAAGGCTGCTATAATAGGCTTTATCCCTGCCTCTGCATCTTTTCTTAAGGGATGCTGTCTTTTTTGTGGTTTGAATGCTGACTTTGGCGTGATAGTAACTGGTTCTGCTGTACGAATGAGTCCTACATCTGATTTCCCTGTTGACCAGAGAGTCTTTGGTATGTCTCGTAAGGTATTCTCTTCCTCCTTTAATAGGAGTGTCAATCAGCTGTCCTCGCTAGACTGCAAGTGCACAGATGGGTTGATCTGAGTTATCCAATTCAACTTTTGTGCTTGTATTCTTTGTTCTGACAGTTCTAGTTCTGTCTGTTTCTCCCATCTCATGACTTTTTCTCCTAGGTTTGCCCATTTTATGTTTCTGTTTTTGGTTAAGCTAACATGTGTTAATCAATTAGATTTATAAAGTGCAAAGAACTCCTGGGGCAATGAACAGCTGGCTACACTGTTCCCTTCTTTGTCCCAGTACAGGTTACGCAATATCAATCTGTTTGCATGATTCTTAAATAATTCTTGTTCATATTCTTTATGAGGTCCTGGTGTGTTGCAGTAATACAGGGTACAGTGCAACACGTGTTGCTTATCAATGTCAAGGGAGGGGAACTTGCTGATGGCTAGGTTCATTAACTCTTTGGTCACAGTCCCTGGACCAGTCGAAACCAAGTTCTGGCTGTACCAATAAAACATTTCACCCTCCGATTGCACTACAAAGGTGTCACTTTGTCGTTGTGCTTCCATACCCCGCATGGTTGGGACTACTGCTATACCAAATTACAATTTACATAGTAATTACTTACAACATATTTACAGGTCTCTGCCCAAGAGATTTACTGGGCATTTTGCAGAAACTACAGTTTTGCTTCTTTGTGTCAATCCTGAAACTGGATCAGTTATTGCAATGCTACGGGAGAGAGGCTCCTGATACAGCTGTCCGTTAGCTGCGTTGACCAGTATATAATCAGGTGACTCTGTGTTTTGTGGCAGTTTGGAGTTGTGTATCAGGGTTCGTGATGCCCCTGAGTCACACAAAAATTTGACTTCCCTCCCTTCTACCAAAAGTGTAACTTCTGGTTTCGTGGCTGCCAAATAGAGCTCCAAGCTCAATAAAGCTAGGTCTAATATCTCATTTTCTTCATTGTCACCAAATTCCTGCACTTCTCTACTCCCTCTATCACATTCTCATTTGTCCTTTCTTCACTAGCCCCTTCTAGTGATTCCTGACTACCATATAGTCAGTCCTCACTCTCCTTGTCTTCTGCTGTTGCCTTCTTGTTTTTCTTGCAATCCCTTGCCAAATGTCCTTTTTTACCGCATTTGAAACATTCTCCCCTTTTTTCTGCCATTCAAAGTCCTCTGATCGCTGATCAGATTGTTTGTTTCCCTGTGCATTTTTCTTGCCTTTTTTCCCAGACTGTACCACATAAACTTCTGCTCCATCTTCTACAAAAAATACTTGAGCTTTCTTTTTCTTTTTGCTATTAAAATGCCTTTCAACATGCCTAGCATATTCAAGTAATGATTGTAACCTGCTTGTACGATGGTCTACCATGTGTTTTGTGATAAAACTGCTTATAGGCGTGCTACTGCCTTTTAAAAATGCATTCTTTAATTGCTGTTCATATGGGGAATCTTGTGTTTGATCTTCAGGAACCTGCATTCCACAGTGGTTATTAAAATATTCTAACAATCTGGCATAATAACATTGTTTTTAGATCTTTGCTTTTTTATTATTTATTTATTTATTTATATTTGTTGACCGGGAGTGTCCGACTGGACATAGGTCCATTTTCAGCAGAGGCCCGGGGAGAAAAGTTCCACAGTTAAAATAAACAGACAGTAGTTACATTGGATTACATAGCGATTAACAATTTACATAGTAATTACTTACAACATATTTACAGATGAAGAACATAGTACATCAGTAGACAACTAGAATCTTTATCTGAGAAGTACATAACAGACATTAACAAATATTACAAGAAGAAGTTCCTGCTGTATAATAAGTACTGGCTTATGAGCATCTGAGCTTGCTATAATCAAGGTAGTTAGTGGAGTGGAAAGAAAGGTAGTGGTTGGATGGGGAGGGTGATATTAGAGTGGGAGTTGCAAGGGCATAGCCAGCATGTTTTTAGGTGCGCTTTTAGTAAAGTTTTGAAGTGGGTGCATGATGGTATGGAGGTAATTGTGAGTGGAAGTGAGTTCCATAATTTGGCTATGGTGCAAGAGAATAGTGCTTCACCAGCAGAGTTATTGGCTTTAGTGATCTGCATTTAGTGATTTGTGTTCCCTACAGTTTACTTCCTCCAGCCACCTGTGTGCCTGAGGAATTCCTAATCGACGGTGCTTTTTTAACTCGACCCTTGGAATCATTTTTGAGCTGTTTGATGAGCGAGATTTCTCTAATTTTCCGTCAAATTTGTATTCATTAACCCATTTTGAATAATATCTAACATTGTCGGCGCGCTGCGACTGCATATATTTTGCGTCTTCTGTTAACGGCAGGTTTTGGGGTCTTTTTGTGCAATTATTACCCATTTTGCTTTACCCTTTGATCGTTACGTAACTTCTCTTAATTTTTAACGTGGTACCACGGGTTTTGTTATAGTCTCTTCAGAATGACTGCCTACTTATTCTGTTTCTCTTGATCTATGACAAGATAGTAATCTTTTTTGTCCCTGACTTTGCAAGAAAAATACAGTCTGACAAAAACAATACATATCTAGTCCCTGATCTAAAACAGAAAAGAGTAGATTTGCCTTACCTGAGCCTACGTGATTGATCACCGGTTCGTGGAGACCCGTCCTTCAGTCACAGATCAGAAAGTGGCTGGCCTCTTTTGAACGACAATTCAGTCGGAGGACTTTCCATATAAGAAGAACCAATTTGTTTTCTTCCCCGTATGGTTTCAACCACCTGGCCGTCTGATCCGAGGTGAAGAGAGGGTTCCGGTCCGAAGGACCAATCTGTAAAAGGAAAAAACTTCAAAGACCAATGCACGTTAGGTTCAAGTAAGGCACCCTATATTACTTGCAGCAAGGAGATAAAGCATGTAGGTACAAGATTTGTCTGGGTCTTTGGTGATCAGTGTGTTAGTCTTATACAGTTCTCTTCATGTCACACAGAAAGTGTTACTGTTCTATTGCTGACATAGTTGGACACAGCTTTCTGTATGTTTTACAGAAAATGTTACCAGACTTATTGCTGACATGGTCAGATTATTTGTCATCTTGCAAAAAACATTTTGAGAAAAACAACCTGGCCTTGGACTTATTTTAGCCCATTTTATCTTTTCAATTCTTCAATTGTACAGTTCTAATACATGTTACATTTTGTCTAGATTCAAGGTACATTTTCTAGCTTTGGTACAAGTAATGCTGACTATGGTTTATACTTTCAAGCATCTATTGTTCTCTTTATCAAAGCTAGCAACTGCATATTTTTCATATTATAAGCAGAAATGAAATATCTCTTTGTTGGGTCTCATGACATTAGCAGAAATTAAATGCTTCTTATTATTTTCATGACATTAGCAGAAATGAAATGTCTCGTGTTAAGTTTCTAATAGCTGTGCAGATTCATGCAGTGTGAACAGAATAAATGTATTAACCCTTTTAAACTTCAAATGCACTAAGCATGCATATTACTATTATATATTTTTCTAACAACATCTTTACATGAAGATTTAGCCATGTGTAAGAACTGTTTATATGTATACCCCAAACAGATGCCAACCTGGTTAACAACAGGAAAAACAATACTTTTCCTTAAGAGTGACTCTACAAGCTATCCTAAAAACTGTAGCCCGATAACTTCCTTTCCTATGATATATAAACTGTACACTGAAATTGATACTGATAGAGTTTATAGTCATTTAGAAGAAAACTCAATCATGGCAATAGAGCAAAAGGGTAACAAAAGAAAGTCATATGGAACAAAGGATCATTTGTTGTTAAAGTCATAATCTGTATGATCTGTAAAAAAGAGAAGTATCTAAGTATAGCATGTAGAGACTCCAAAAAAGCATTTGACAGCATCCCACATTCATGGATAAAAGAGTGCTTACAAATGTATAAGATGCACTGTACACTGATCAGTTACATTACAGTGACCATGAAATAGTGGTAAACCCCTTTGCAGTTAAACCACGATAAAGGACAGATTATTATTCCAGGGATAAACATTCAAAGGGGGATATTTCAAGAGACTCATTGTCACCACTGCTCTTTTGTCTTGCCCTTAAACCACTAAGCTATCTACTTAACATATTAGGTCATGGCTATAATCTGGCACTCAGAAAAAAACAAAGTGAAAATACTTTCACATCTTCTTTTTGTGGATGACTTAAAACTATATAGTTCATCAGATGAGGAACTGAAAGTAGAACTACAAGTGGTTTAAACTTTCTCAGATGATATAAAAAATGTCATTTGGACTTGATAAATGTGCAAAAGCAATCTTTAAAGCAGGAAAGCTGCAGCACCAAGAAAATATCAGTCTGGGACAGGAATGTGATATAAAGGAACTTGAGCAGGAGGGAGTATATAAATATTTGGGAATTGATGAAGGATCAACAATAAAACATACAAATGTGAATAAAACTTAGTAAGGAATATTTTGGAAAACTAAAATTAATATTGAAAACAGCTCTGATATCTTGGAACAAAGTCCAGGCTAGAAACCAATTTACTCTTCCTGTCCTAACTTGCAGTTTTGGAGAGACTGACTGGCCCCAAAAGGTATCGGATCAGTTGGACAGTAAAATGAGAAAAATGCTTCATTCTTATCAAATAATTTATAAAAATCAGTGTATATCAAGATTATACTGTACATTCCCCATTCTGAAGGAGATAAGGGCCTCCTAAACTGATTACATGTATAGATCTGCAGTTGTAGGATTGCATACATATCTGCCAACCTCACAAGATGTAAATGTAGTGAAAGTTTTAAAACATGAGGAGAATATGTCTAAGGTGACGTCCCTGCTTAGTTTAGCAGAAGCATATTGATGTCAAGCGAGAATGGAAATCAAACCAGAAGTAGATAAAAAAATCAGGCAGCAACTGAATGTACAAAAAAACGAAACAAAGAATATAAGGTGAAGGAGCAGAAGAGAAAGAAGCAATGTGGAAAATGCATAAATATAGTTGCAAGTACAGAAAACTCCTGGAAAAACCTCATGTCTATCAGGACCAAACACATGAATGATTAAGGCAAAGTGAATTTAAACCAAAAAGATGAAAGGTGAATATTGCTGGCCCAGGACAGTGGACTACATACATGTTGGTTCACAAAGTCCATTGAACATGTGGGAGAAACAGACAAATGCAGGTTTTGTAAAACAACTGAAAACAGTCACACGTCTTGTTGCTAGGTGTGATACACTAGTGGCAAAAGGGCTGTATACTAAAGGGCATAATAATGTGACAAGACTGCTGCTTTAGGGATTGTGCTAACATGATATTGAAGTAGCTGAGAAGCATTGGAAACATGAGCCACAAAGTATCGTAGAAAATAATAAAGTTTATATCACATGGGATCACCCATTAACAGTTCAAAAAATAGATGCAAGAATACCAAATATAGTAGTCCGGGAAAAGAAAACAAAAGTAGCATTGATAATTGAAAATGATACACCCAGTAACTACAGTGTCTTACGTACAGAGATATACAAAGTCATAAAATACCATAATTTACAGGCAGAAATGAGGGCAGTGTGGAAGAAGGATACCCATACAGTTCCAATAGTAGTAGATGTAATGGGTCTTATAAAAATAATTTACAATCATACTTAGATATGTTACTGATATCATGTAACTCTGTAAGAAATGCAGAAGGAGTCAATACTGGGCACATTGGGGTGGATGAGAGGAGCTCTTCTAGCTAACTTCAAAGATTGAAATAACATTAATTTCATTAACTTTAATCATACTTTGACTTAGGAATTGGGTCCATTTCTGTCATGGTATTAGAAACCTAAAAGACTTGGAGAAATTACAAAAATATATATTATATTCATATGGTAGCAGGAAATATTCTAAAAAAATAATCAAACATGAGAATGGAGACTTTACAAAGAGGGATAAATCTGAGTAGGGTTATAGAAAATAGGCAATTTTGGAAAAAAATTAGCAAATGAACCAGAGTACTGGGAGCAAGTAATTAGAAATAGAAAATTAATAGAGTGGAATGATGCCTAGCAGAATGTCGGACTACTGGCTAGAGACTGCTTTCCTTACCAGGGATTGATAAAGATATATAGGGAGTGCTAAATGAACTTTTTTATCCTTTCTGCTTGGAGATCTGAGAAGTATTAGAAAGGAGAGGTCCTACCCTTGCGCCCTGATGGACACCACTGGTCACCTACATACTTTTTTATGTAAAACAGCAAAAAAAAAAAAAAAAAAATCCACCCAACACTCCCCCGATATAAAGAGACACAATAAAAAAATAAATGATACTGTTCTACATTTATACATGTCACTCTTTGTGGGTTCTGCCTTTCAGCCATTTTACTATCCATTTTGCCACATGGTTTGATTTTTAAAACATTTGACTTCTATATGATGCCAGCATGTGGAATGCTGCCAAAGGCTATGGCCAGATCAACCAGCTTGATGAATAGAGATGATTCTAGGAGGATTTACAAAGGCTGACAAAGTGAGCAGATAGGTGAGAGGTTTTAAGTTCAGCATAAACAAAAAATGTAAAGTACTGCACTTCTACCACACCAATCTTGGTATGATGTATTATCTGGCAGTGAAATTGAAGGCAGCAGAGCAGGAAATGGATCTTGTTATGTTCATCTAATTGCATTGGACCACCAGGATCAGTGATAGGACAGTAACAATAGCAAACATATTACTGGGTTGTATTTTCAGAGGAACAGACTCCAGAATCAAAATAGTAATGAGTTAACTCTATAGGTTTTTAGTCTTACCCTGAGAACTTTGCTCAGTTGTGGAGACCCTACAAGAAAAACAGTGCTATATATAGGGTGGGGCAAAGCCGACATCTACTCAGGGCAAAAACTATTAAGGGTATAATCAGAAAAAACAGAAGAGTTGCCTATCAGGCATAAGTGCTCAAATGAATTAGGTTATTTGCTTTTACAGTGTGTTTGTGTTAGCAACTATTGCATGGAACCTGTATAGCTCAGTTAGTAGTAGTAGTAGTAAGAATTTTCTCTGGTTCTCAACTTTGGGGAAAACGTTTCTTTTTGTCACTAACTCATGGATGAGGTTGGTATTATTTTGAGGATTGCCCAGGGCATCAATTGATCTAGCTACATCTCTGAAGGAAAAGGACATTAGGTTGCTGGAAATGAGATTGAGGAGATGTGACATTTAAGATGGCATGGGACAGGTGGAGAAAGGGCAAGAGGAAGATAGAGATGCAGGGGAGTTAGAAGATTAAATTCACTTAAATGACAATTTTACATATTGTGTGTGTGTGTGTGTGTGTGTGTGTGTGTGTATAATTATATATATATATACATATATCTATATATACACACACACACACACACACACACATAGGTTCACTTCTGATACTCGAAATACTGAAATATTGAATTTCAGTATCTCGAGTCCAGAAGAATGAAAGTGCAGTTGGTCGAAATTGCACTTTGTCGAATCTGAGTTTGTTAAATGTGCTATAGTTGTGTTCCAGTCTGCATTTATGGTGTGCTGTCACTTTAAAATTTAGTGGTTTGTGGGTGCTGAGGATGCCAGTCGATGTGTGGTTATGTTCGGAGAGGTAGATAAACATGTACTAGTTAAGGATTTAGGGTAGGGATGTGTATGTTTTTAGTGTTTTTGGAAGTTTTAGGAGTAGTTTAGGATAGATGTTGAAAGGGGTGAATGTTTTACATGTGTAGTGTGTGTGTGTGATAGGAGTGTAGGGCTCGTAGAGGTTGGTGTGTTGTTGTTTTTGTGTTAGTGCAACCTCTGGGTTGGTATAAGTAGTGGGGGTGTGGGGGGGTACAGGCCATCACTTGGGAGAGGTGCAGGGGGCTTGCCCCCTGTATAAATGTAGAACAGTATCATTTATTTTTTTATTGTGTCTGTTTATATCGGGGGAGTGTTGGGTGGATTTTTTTTTTTTTTTTTTTTGCTGTTTTGCAGGTCATTTATTTATTTATTTTGTGTTTTTGTAGTTTTGTTCTTCTGGTCTTGAGATACTGAAATTTGATATTTCGGTATTTTGAGTATCAGAAGTGAATCCATATATATATATATATATATATATATATATATATATGGGTTCACTATAGAATCCCGAAATACTGAAATTTAGTGTGTGTTTTGGCTGTGATGTGTGTGTGCAAGGGTGTGAGTTACATTTGTGTGTGTGATTGTGCAATCTAGGAGTTAGTATATTGTATGATTGATTGTGGTGAAATACTGAAATTGATATTTCAGTATTTTGATTCTATAATGAACCCCATATATATATAATATATATATATATATATATATATATATATAGGGAGAGAGAGAGAGAGTTGATGGAGAAACTGATTGAAGGAGTCCAGAGGAAGACTACAAGAAAAGATATAGTCAGGCCCCGTCTTCTGAAAAGAGAAGGTAGGAGGGACATGATACTAGTCAGGTTAAGTCAGTGAAATGTGAAGGGCTCAGGCTTAACAGGAAAGACAGATGGAGAAGGGCTTCAGAATGTTGAATAAAACCGCCTGAAATCTACTTCCTATAAGACACATTACAGTGTAAATCACTTAAGGGAAAATGAGTCTAGGTACTGAAAGGACTATATCATTTTTATTCCCTGCAACATATTGCATTGTAATTATGACCCATTATGTGAAAGAAATATGGTCTATTTAAAAAATGTGACAAGAATGTATCTTCCTGAACTGCTTTCCCTCTATAATCAGTCCAGCCTACTTTCAAAAGTCTTTTACCAGTTAGGGGTCGCCACAGCGGATCACCTGTCCGGTTATGATTGGCAGTGGAGTTTGGCACACACACATGCATGCATTCACACTCACACTGGCTAGTTCCTGCTGGCTGAAAAGACTTGTTAGCATGTTTGGTAAAGGAGACCAGAATCTGTTCCATGAAAGGCAGTCCCTTCTTCCACTATAATTAACATTTTCTTATGAACAAGGAATTCCCTTGCCATACTATGATAATAACATTGATTTATTTGGATTGGAGCATTTCTCCCCAGGCCTCAGCTGAAAACAGGCTCTGTTGAACCTAGTCGGACTATCCCGGTCAACAAATGTTAAATAAAAAATAAAATAAAAAATAAATTTATTCACAAAAGTGTATTGAAGTTATTCCACCAACTGGGTTGCCTGATATTTATAAAACGCAAGCTAGACTCTGTTTCTTAGATGACATTAGTTTGTTTATTTATTTATTTATTAACTTTACTGACCAGTTAGATGGGCTGGGCACACCAGATTATAGGATCCAGGTTATAACCCAGGTGCTGAAAGAGAAGACAAGTCACATGGTCTAGATGCTTTCAGCTAATTTATTGTAGTAGTAGATGCTTTAAAATCATCCAAAGGTAATTTTTTGATGGGTACTCCTTTCTCCAAAATGAAGAAAATGAGCCAGCACCACGAATGGATCCAAAAATAATTTATTACACTGAAACTTTCCTCAGTAGTTACAATCATAGAGTGAGAGTGCTCCATATATACCTTTCAAGGAAGGAATGACATCACTTCCTGTCAGAAAAGAAAAATTATTAATAAAATGAAGATTAATAGTTACAAAACATTCAAAAAGACTGGTCTACCATAGACTGTACCAAAAAAGTCATGATACATTATAAGTGAAGAACCAAATATTTTGGATTAATATAATAGATCTGTAGCTCATAATACATTATAAGTGAAGAACAAAATATTTTTTTGCTGTATGAAATAAAAAATGGATTAATACAATAAATCTGTAGCTCACATTATGTCATAAGATCCTGATGAAAAAATCACATAATTAGACCATCAATGATTGAGCTGCAATATAAATAAAGAATTAATAACATTAAATCACATTTTTGTTATAATGAGAGTACCACATGCTTAGACCATCAACTATTGAGCTTAAATAGTAAGAAGTTGGAACAATATATCACATTTTGTCATTAAGTCCCGGTGAGAAAAGCCCACCAAGTTTAACTATCCATCTTTTCTCCTTGTTGTTTAAAATGTCATGCCATCCTGTTTTGAATGCCCGGTTTCCAATAATGTTATCAATAATGCAAAATGAAAATTTAGCAGTGGGATGCTTAATGGTGTGTCTGTATAATGCATTTGTAATCCTGCAATTCCTAATATCACCCAGATGTTCTGATATCCTAATGCGAAATTGTCTGGATGTCTGACCAACATAAAAAGCCTGGCAGGTACAGGTGGCTAGATAAATAATCCAGTCTGAGCTGCAGTTTCCGAAAAATTTGATGTCATATAAATGACCAGTATTTTTACTCGTAAAACTTTTGGTTTTGAATATATAACCACAGAAACTGCAATGACCACAGGGGTATGTACCAACTAGTTTGTCCCCTGTTAATGTTCTCTGAGTACAAGAGTTATCCCCCATGCCACTCTTTTTGTAATGAGAAAAATGGGAACCAAGTGTTTTGCCCTTCCTGTATGAAAAGTAGCACCGTTCACCTAGGTATCCTTCTAAAAGAGGATCAGATTTGAGTATGTTCCAATGTGTATTTATGATGTTAATGAGATTGTAACTGTTTCTACCATATGGAGTGACAAATCTGCATGTATCTAAATTGTTAGATCTGGCCTGTTTTTTATAAACCAGCAAGGAATCCCTAGGTTTGTTGTTACTCCATTGTGCAGCAGAACTGATGTTATTCCAATTATATCCTCTGGACAAGAATCTGTTAGCTAGATCATCATGATGTTTATTCAAGTCCTGTTCTGATGAACATATTCTTTTTATTCTGAGAAACTGGGATTTCGGAATGTTCTTAATAATATGTTTGGGATGGAGACTGTTGGCATGTAATAGGGTATTATATTGTGGAAATTTACGATACACAGATGTTTTAAGTGTGTGGTCAGGTTGTCGTTGTAAGTGGACATCCAAAAAGTGAATTTCATTCAAATCATATTCCACAGTAAATTCGGTCCCCCACATATTTCCATTCAGGTGTTCCATGAATTCTTGAAGGTAATCTGAACCACCTTTCCACACTAGCCAACAGTCATCCAAATATCTCCTCCAGATGTCTATTTCCGGTAAATATACATTGTGCAATTCATCATAAATGATGTGTTCTTCAATATAACCCATGTACAAATCTGCATAAATTGGTGCAAATGAGGCCCCCATAGCCGTGCCTTGTATTTGCCAATAACAATCTTGCTGGAAATAAAACACGTTTTTGGTGAAAACGTGTTCCGCCATACATACAAGTAATGTGTTCAGTCCAGGGGGATAAATATTGGCTTTGTTTAGCCAAAAATCTAGAGCCATCAATCCTGCCCAATGTGGAATGCTAGTATATAATGATTTAACATCCAAAGTGCATAATAGCCAATCAGGTTCAAGTTGAGATTCTGAGACAATGACATTTTAAACAACAAGGAGAAAAGATGGATAGTTAAACTTGGTGGGCTTTTCTCACCGGGACTTAATGACAAAATGTGATATATTGTTCCAACTTCTTACTATTTAAGCTCAATAGTTGATGGTCTAAGCATGTGGTACTCTCATTATAACAAAAATGTGATTTAATGTTATTAATTCTTTATTTATATTGCAGCTCAATCATTGATGGTCTAATTATGTGTTTTTTTCATCAGGATCTTATGACATAATGTGAGCTACAGATTTATTGTATTAATCCATTTTTTATTTCATACAGCAAAAATTTTTTTTTTCACAATACGAAAGAAATATTTTGTTCTTCACTTATAATGTATTATGAGCTACAGATCTATTATATTAATCCATTTTTTATTTCATACAGCATAATATTTTTCTCACAATACTAAGGAAATATTTGGTTCTTCACTTATAATGTATCATGACTTTTTTGGTACAGTCTATGGTAGACCAGTCTTTTTGAATGTTTTGTAACTATTAATCTTCATTTTATTAATAATTTTTCTTTTCTGACAGGAAGTGATGTCATTCCTTCCTTGAAAGGTATATATGGAGCACTCTCACTCTATGATTGTAACTACTGAGGAAAGCTAAATAGCTGAAACCGGTCTAGTTTCAGTGTAATAAATTATTTTTGGATCCATTCGTGGTGCTGGCTCATTTTCTTCATTTTGGTCACATAAGCTTGGTTGCCGGGCACCAGCCGTACTTGCTAGCTTCATGTTCACTGAATAACTCCTTTCTCCAACTGTAATTTAGCCATCTGTTTTTTTTTTTTTTTTTTTTTTTTTTTTTTTTTTGAGCAGGCAAGATTTTCCTTGATTGAACGAAAAGCAGTTTCTTCAGCTTTTACAAATCAAGAAGTTTCTAGAACATGTGGTGCACTGAAACAACTAGGCCTTTTTCCTACTTTACTGTAATCAGCAATATATTTCTTGATGACTATTTTTCTACCTTGCTATGGTCACTAAGGATGTTGAACTTTGATAAAAAGACTCATTTATGTTTACTACCTGTCCTACTAAAACTGGACTACAGTAAGTTTATAAAATGTAATGAAAGATGTATTTCCCAAAAGACAGTTATTTTTCCACTACAGGCTGAATTACTTGGTGTCAAATGATTCCAGGTAATGAAAAGAATATGTGCCTTCTAGCCACTTCAGCAGAGTTCATTACATATTTTAACATCTGGATTCCGTCCTGCATATGGGACATAGTCAGTTTCCAAAATGCCAGTAGGAATTTATCTTCCCAGACATTTCTGCTACTGTAATCAGCAAAGCAAGGTATATTACTTTGGCCGAAAGGACTACATCCCCTCAACCAAAATAATTTAGCACATCACCTTCCTGGGGGGGGGGGGTTAATTCCTTCCTAACATTATTTAGCCCTCTTTTTGTAACTAGGATATATTCCATTGGCCAAAAGAACCTCCTAGTGTGCTTGGTAAAATCTAGCTAAATGTATCCTGTGAAGGAGAGTACTTTCTTCCACCACCATTTCACCTTTTTTCCAACTCAAGCTTTTCCATACCCTTGATGTGATTACTAACAAGTTTTTTTATTCACTACAGTAGTCTCTCTTACATTTATTACTGCATGGAGTCCTTGAAAATTGTAGATTGATAAAATGCAGCCCTGAGCCTGTTTCCTAGATGGCAGCCGTTTTCCCAATAGAATCTAGTATATTTAGGGTGACAATGTAAAATCCATGTAAAGAAAGGTTTAGGTTATTTTTATTCTCACTAGCATAACATATTGGTACTTACGTATTATCGCAACCAGATTTCTAAGCTGGTGTAATACGTAAAGTTATAGTGAAACAAATTCATCTTAAAGTGAAAAGTGTTGTGTACTCTCTAAATTACTATTGTGTCACATTGCTTCTGAAACAGGAATAAAGGCTAAATTCCTCTTCCTGGGTAGTGTCCTTTAGCGCTATAACTCAATGAAAAATTTCAAAAAGCAGCTATTCAGGCTACCAGATTTACCGTTTATACATGTTTTCACGAGTTTCATGCAGTGAGGTGTGAGACCACTTCCTTCCATTCTTTACATGCTTTTAGCTGTATCAATTATCTTTACTTACATTTACTCTGCACCTCAAATTAATCGTTAAAGCACAGCTTTCTCCATCTGCACCACATGTTTCTGCCTAGCTGTTCATGTTTATTTGGCCATGTGGTATACTGTCTCCCTCTCTATAGAGCACAAGTTAGCTGTCTCCTTGAAAAACATTGATGTGTAGCCCAGCCATTACAAATTCAGACTTCATATCCTTCAGAAAACACACGAAAAGTGTTATTGTATCAAGTTTGTAAGTTTATTACAGCAGCTTAAGGACACGTTAACGGAATTGGCATGTTTTATTCTGCCGCTGTCACTTGTTTAGGACAGACAGAATTTGTTCAGTAATGTGGGATCTGACCATTACTGTCCTACAGCATGCTGAATATTTCCTAAGGTCTGATTGGGAGTGCTGTACTTGAAAGCAGAACAGCGAAAACTAACAGGGGTTACAAAAGCAACTGGGACTGAGCTAAACGGGAGAATGAGGACTGTAAAAGGGCTTCACCGTGATGAAGCTGGCTGAAGCTTTGTGAATTACACAGGAATGTTCTTCCCTCAATTATTTTAAACCAAGACAGGAGTTAGATTACAGTATAAAATAATACAACATTAAATGCTCTTTTATGTCATATAGGTTACAACTTGCTGAGAATTGACACAAAGGAAGCATTTCTTCATGTCCAGCCATGGTTGCGATAATACGTAAGTACCAAGATATTTTTTTGGTTAGGCTCTTTTGTGTAGATAGAAGATAGTCTATTTCCAACATGCTAGCAGGAACTAATCTATAAGTTTATAAAATGTAATGAATGGTGTATTTCACTGATTTTAAGGACTAGGTCCCTTCAGGCCAAAGAATCTAGCACATCTTTTTCATGAGAAATGGTCCTTCCTCCCACTGTAATGTATAACTCTTTTTGAGACTATGCTAGAATATGTTGGTTAAAAGGGGGTCTATATCAGATAACCGAACTTTTAATAGCTCGAATCACTAAACATTGAACACTAGTGATCGAACTATTAAAAGTCCGAATACCTAATAAAACTATTTTTATACAAAAAAAACTAAATGGTGTAAGCGGGGGGGCAAGCCCCCCTGCACCTCCCACATCCCCCGCTACTTAAATATACCAACTCCGAGATCATGCTACAGTGTAGGAAATGGAAATCTTCTGTTTCCGCATGCACTGTATCGCACTAAAGTGCAATCTCGGAGTTGGTATATTTAAGTAGCGGGGGGTGTGGGGGCTGCAGGGAGGCTTGCCCCCCCTGCTTTACACCCTTTAGTTTTTTTTGTTTGTTTGTTTAAAAAATAGTTTTATTAGGTATTCAAACTTTTAATAGCTCGATCACTAGTGTATCAATGTTTAGTGATTCAAACTATTAAAAGTTTGGTTATCTGATATAGACCTGGTTAAAAGGACCTTACAGTGTGTTTAGTAAAATCAGGTTTCAATGTATCCTATGAAGGAAGATATTTTCTCCCACTACAACTTCACCTTCTATTTCAGCCAAATCTATTCTTCTGCTCTTGCAATGATTACTGAGTGTATTTATTATTCCTAAAGCAATCTCATTCATTACTGACCAGAATTCTTGATTGAACTGTATTTGATTGAAATAACATGGTTAAAACTATTTGATTGAAAAGCACCTGACTGAAAACCTCACATGACCAAAAACCCATATGGCTAAAACTCATTTTAAGAAAATATACCAGGGCAAGTGTTCGCTAACTGTAAGAACCAAATAGTAAACCAGCCCGCTCTGAAAGGAAGGCTTGACAACAACACTCAAGATAAAAGCAGGCTTTATTAAGCAAATTTAGCTTGGCTGTGAGGATTTTATTTAGATTTTATTTATTTTTCTTAACACACAAAGTTGAACCCACTGAAATATTTTATGTAACATCTTTCATGTAATAGGTTTTTAATATTATTTTTATTGATAAAATTATTATTTATTAAGGTTTTTAAAGGATTTCATTACAGGGATATATACTTCAATTTTTTGAATGGCAATTTAATTCTGTCATTGGCTGACCAAAATAAGGTTCACTATTTAACAAGCAGCACTACTTCACTTGGTTTATCTGACGAAGTCTGTTTTTAACTGACAAAAATGCTGCGTGGATAATTTTTGCATTTATGTTGCTGAATTTGCTTAATAAAGCCTGCTTTTATCTTGAGTGGTGTCATCAAGCCTTCCTTTTAGTGCTTGCTGGTTTACTACTTAAACTCATTTCACTAAATCGGAAGTGACAGAATTGTGTAGAAGTATATATGTGGTATGCAATGGTCTCATTTATGAGGATATGATTTGACAGGGAAATTAACTTGGAAGATTGTGTGGATTGAAAGTGCCCCCGGTTATGTTGCTCCCTCAAATTTATAGATATTTGTGTTTACTGTGCATGATGTTTTTTCTTTTCTCCATGTTGTGCAACCATGGAGTTGGTATATTTTAGGTGAATTTTTTTAGGTTAAATTCTTTCTCTGATGTGTGATGCACTGAAATAAGTTTCAGTCAAATGAGTTTTCACTCATGTGATTTTTCATTCATGTGCTTTTCAGTCAAATTTATGTAATATTGTCATTTTCAGTGAACCTGTTTGACCATTTTATAGCAAACCATATATATATATATATATATATATATATATATATATATACACAAAATGTCCTCACTAGAATTTTGCCTTCTCTCATACAACAGGCTATATTCCCTTGGCTGAAAGGATTAGTTATATTGAGCAATGGGAGTCTAGGGTGAAGGCACCTAATAGTGTGGTAAGCTAAATGAATGTGGTACAGTTATTTCCTGATGAAAGGATCTTTCCTGCCACTGTATACCAAAGGGGAAAGAATCAGTTCTCAGAAAGGTGCCTTTTCCCACTAGAATTTAACTGTATCATGTAAAACAGACTATATTCCCTTCGGCTATGTTCACACTATGCTTGTTACACAGAAACGTAAATCCCACTTAGTGATCAGCACACTACCTTAATGGTGCCTAGTATTTTCAGTATGAACACTGTAAAATATTAGCTTGTGCCTTAAGAGTTTTTTTCCTTAGTACTGAAGAGCATCTGTTTTAGCACTACATTATGAGTTTTGCTAAACTGTACTAGAGGATGAATTTAATGAACCAGAATGTGCCTAGAAAGCTTATTTCATATTCATATTCTGTAGAATAACAAGTGTGTTGTATCTTTAAGAAGCATTTCCAAGATCTGTGTGTGCATATAAATACCAGGCATGTGTTATCTTCAGTGCCATTTTGAAGGTGCAGCCAGAATGTTAACATCCATGTGCATGATAGCTAGTTTTGTTTGTTAAAGTTACTTAACCTCGTTTAGGGTGTGTTTGCATACACTAAAGCTGCTTGAACAAGAACCCACGATACTCACTTGTTTTATCCTGATCTGGTGAGCAGCGTGGTGTCAGAACTGGGATGGCAAAGACTATTCTTCAGAGCCAAGAGATGCAGAGGTAATGGTGAAGGCAAACTAAATGAATCGAGAGCAAAAAAGTGGACAAAAACAAGTTAAAGGTAAAGAGAACACACAAATGATTTATTTATTAAAAGAGGTTAAAAGGAGCATTACAAGGGCACAATGAATACCATAGAAACATTTATTAAGCAAACGGGAAATATAAAAGAGCTCATTAATATGACAAAATGTTTAAAACTGAGTTATTTGATAAAATAAACATTAGAAAAGTACATAAAGGATTCAGAATTGGCTCAGAATTGTAATGGCATAAAAAGGCACATTAAGAGATTCAATGAGTGAAACAACTATATTAGAAAGGGCAGAAAAGGGCACATTGAGGATAAATAAACCAAAGGTGACTGCATATGTTTTAGAAAATTACTGTGTTTTGGCAGAAACTGCTACTTTGTGTTGATTGAAGTCTTGAATAGCATGACTAGTTGTTTGAAGTATCTCAAAGTGTGTAAAAGTGCTTACAATGTGTGCTTATTTTGTGCATTTATTCCAAAGAGTTTGTTGTGTTGTGTGCAAAGTGCAACTATTTTGTAAGGTCCAGTCAAGTGCAGCCATTTCAAAAAGTTTCTTTTGCCTGGGTGTGTCTGTTCACAGAGTGCTGCCATTACAGAGTTTCTCTTGCACTATACAGAGTTGTTTGGCAAAGTGCAGCCATTTTGGGGAAATTCCATTGTGCTGTGTATTGTTTATTCACAAAGTGAAGTTATTTTGAGATGTTTCTCACTCTGAACTTCTGCTGCCAAATACATTCGCAAATTGCAGTTACTTCAAGGCAATATATTCGCAAGGTGCCATTACTTCGAAACAGTTTATCCGTAAAGTGACATTACTTCAAGATAGCTTATTTGCAAATCACAATTAGTTCGAAACAGTTCATTTGTAAAGTAAAATGCCATTACTTCAGGATAGTCTATTTGCAAAGTACAGTTACTTTGAAGTGTTTCTTGCCCTCAGCTTCTATTGCTCGGTTTATTTGCACTGTGCAGTTGTTCGAAATGTTTCTTAAAATGATGATAAATTACTTTGGCAGTAAAATGTTGATAAATGGCTTTGGCATTAAAGTGATTACAAGACAAAGGCTCATACAGTGAAATAATGATGATAAATGACTTTATCATTAAAGCCTTTACAAGATAAACAACTTGCATAGTAAAATAATTTCAAGGCAAGTGGCTTTATGTGTAAAGAGATTTCATAGTGTTACAGTGCCCAGAAAACTTATTTTGTGAAATTCAGTTATACAATTGCTCATTATGTTGTTACAAGTATTGGCATAAATTTCAAGCACATGTATACGTGTATGTACAAGTGTGTGTGTTCGTGCATATTTGCAAAAGTTTTCACTGAGTTATGTCAATATGGCAAACGGAGTTCACAAGCCACAACCACTTGTGTTTGATCAGAACATTGCAGAGAATTGGAGAATATTTGAGCATGAATGCAACATATTTATATAAGCAGCTTATTCTGATAAAGATGCATGTACCAGGGGATTCATTTTGCTGAACCTAGCAGGGTCAGAGGGCATTGAAAGGGAGCGTTCATTTGTCTATGCACCAGCAGTGTATGAAGGTGAAGGAGAAACTCGTCGTGTTGTTGTGCAGGTTGAGTCAAGGGAAGACTGAGTGTTTAACGTGCAAATTCAGAGAAATGTGTAACCCCTAGACTAATGTTACACTAAAGAGGCATTTGTTTTACATGATAGATCAAAAGCAAAGGGAAACTTTTGCAGCTAATATTACTCAACTGAGAAACAAAGCTAAAACGTGTAGGTTTGGTGATTTAAAAGATCAGTTAATAAAGGACAGACTCATGTTATATTAATAATGCTGCTGTGAGAAAGATTTTGCTTTGCGACAGTAATTTAATGCTGAGTAAAGCCATTGAGATTTGTCAGATTCATGAAGTTAACAGAAAGGCAGACAAATATGCTTGCTAGTGATAAGAGCATGGTTTCAATAGGCTCCAGAGCTCATATAGACAGCATGGAACATGTGACAGGCAAAAGCAGGCCTAAGTACATAGCAGCAGCAGCAGCCCCTGAGGGAGTTTCAGGTAAAAGCCGTAAGTCTTTTTAGCACATTCCAAGAACAGTCCAGTTAAAGGATCATGCTCAGTGCAGAACCAAGGGTATCTAGTGCAAAACAGACATTGCTCAGTACAGCATAAGAGTGAATCAGCAAAACCCAAATCAAGCTTTATTGTTAATTGTTGCAATTGTGTACCAACCATGAGTCCAGAAGAGAAAAGTGCAGAGCATTTGGTTAGCAATGTCGTAAGTGTAAGAAATGGAACCATTTTCAAAGATTTTGTAAATCGAGTAAGCCTCACACAGTTACAAAGAAGGGTCACTCCAAAAAGCAAGTTAATCAAATAGACCTGCAACAGTCTGCTTTCTATGTAGATGGTGTGTCAGTAATTGGTGAAAAGATTGATGCAGTAGATTTATTGGCAAGAAATGAAGTGTTTTCTACTGTCCAGATCAATGGTAACTCCACCGAACTTAAAGTAGACACTGGTTCAAAGTGTAATGTCATGTCTGCAAATATTTTGCAAGGGTCAGAGCTGGTGAACAACTAAATGTGACTAGTTCTGCGAAAACTTGTTACTTTATGGAGGTGAAGAAATTCAAACCAAAGGCTCAGTAGTGCTTTTCTGTTATGTGGCCAAGAGCTATTATAGCCTATTGTTCTATGTGGTTCAACAACATGTGCAGTCATTATTGGGTCTCAGAGACCGTTTGAAAATTAATCTGCTTTCTTTTACAAAAGAAGTTCACCAAATAAGCACATGTCCTAGTTCCAGCTTCACCAATACTATTTTTTCAGATTATGCTGATGTTTTCGATGGCAGATTGGGCAAAGTTCCAGTTGTGTATTCCATGAAATTAGACCCAGAAATCAATCTAAGTGGTCAGACCAGCAAGAAGAGTTCTGATAGGTATGTGGCATAAATTCAAAGCTCAGCTGGATAAAATGGTGCAACAAGGTGTAATTTGTCCAGTTACAGAACCTACCGAATGGGTGTCGTCCATGGTAGCAGCTAATAAAAAAGGCTCAGATGAAATCAGAATATGTATTGACCCAAGAGATTTGAACAAAGCATTGAAGAGACTGCATCACCCCATGCATACAGTTGAAGAGGTTGCAGCCCTGATACCGAATGCCACTGTTTTTTCTGTTTTAGATGCGAAGAGTCCATTTTGGCAAGTGATGCTTGATTGCAAGTCTTCATTACTGACTGCCTTCAGTACCCCATTTGAAAGATACAGATTCCCCAGGATGCTGTTTGGAATAAATTTTGTAAGTGAAGTCTTCCAGCGTGCACTGGAGCAAATTTTTTCGGGTTATCCTTGTGCCATAATAGTAAATGATATATTGTTGTTCCTGCTTCCTTACAACAAGAATATATCCAGAATTTGCATCGTGGTCACCTGGGTTCCAAATCTGCTAAGAGAAAAGCAAGAGGGCTAGTATTTTGGCCTTCTCTAGTGAAATACATTGATAGAGTACTTTCTTCCTGTTCAGTATGTAATAGTACTAAAGTGCATTTTCAAAGAAAGCCAGTTCTGCTAAGTCAAATTCCTGATCTACCTTGGTCAACTGTAGCTACTGACATATTCGAGTGGAGCAATCACCATTACTTAGTACTGGTAAACTCTTATTCAAATTGGTTTGAGATTGATCTACTACCTAATTTAACTTCTACTACATTTGTTACTAAGTTGAAATGTCATTTCTCAGTCCATGGCAGTCCACAGAAATTAATCTCTGACAATGGTATGCAATTCACCAGTCAATTGTTTCAGAAATTTGCTAGAGAATGGGACTTCGTACATGTTGCTAGTAGTCCAGAGTATCCACAATCGAAAGGACTTGCTGAACGTGCAGTACAGAGTGCAAAGCAATTACTTAAGAAGTCAAAATGTGATAATACTGATGCTTTTTGAACCTACTCAATATCAGAAGCATACCCTGTAACAATATACTTGGCTCACCTGCTCAGAGACTTCTATCTAGGCAAACCAGGACAACATTGTCTATCAGTTGTAGTTTACTGAGACCTAAAGCTAAGAACAACCAAGCCATCAAAGCTCAGTTATCTAGAAAGCATTCTTTCCAAAAGTCCAGCTATGACAAGCCGAGCAATTTCTTCGTCCATTGAAAAAAAGGAGAGACAGTGAGGATACAAACAGCAAAAGGTTTTGACCGGATTGGTCAAGTAATGAGTATTTGTGTAGAGCCGAGATCCTGTTTTGTTAAATCCGAGGATGTGGAGTACAGGAGATATCCCAGACATCATCTTCCTGTAGCAGAACCGATATCACAGCATCATACCTGTGATAAAGACTCTAACTCTTAAAGCAATCCAGATGATATTCCTGTCCCAGAACGTGTCTTGACTCCTGATACTGTTCCGGCAGATTATTCCAGAGATCCTAACATTGAACAGTCATCAGAGACAATCCCAGTTGCTAAACCAGATTCCAAATTTTATGTCACACGATATGGTCGCATTTCAAAGCTTAGTATGAAATACACAGCAACTTGGATATAGTTGAATATATGTATCTAGCTTTGCATAATTGCATGATAGAAATCATTTCTAGGTAAATTGCATATTCATTAATTTCAGTGATAATGTCTAACTCATTTTCTCAAAGAGGGAGGCTGTAGAATAACGAGTGTGTTGTATCTTTAAGAAGCATTATCAAGATCTGTATGTGGATATAAATACCAAGCACTTGTTAGCTTCAGTGCCATTTTGAAGGTCCAGCCAGAATGTTAACATCCATGTGCATGGTAACTAGTTTGTTTATAAATTAAAGTTACTTAACCTTGTTTATAATGTGTTTGCATACAGTAAAGCTGCTTGAACAAGAACCCACGATGCTCGCTTGTTTTATCCTGACCTGGTGAGCGACATATTCATTAAAAGAATAAGCTGCATTTTTGTCATAAATCAACACTGTTAAGTAGTAGTAGTAATGTACATGCAAATCTTTTGATAAAATTGCACATTGTCTAATTAGCTGCTAAATTTCTAAAGAAGATTATCTAAAAGTAAAGCAAAAAGATTACTTCTTGGGGATATTCATATATAGTGTTAAGAGGTGGCAGAAAATTACCAAAAACTAGAAAACGAAGAAGCATAGTCATTGAACAACTTACAGTAACAGCCTCACTGAGAATCTTTACAATGTTCTGTTCATGAAATTTAACAATAGGTCTCACCTATTCATGATTTTTCAGGGAAGACCTAGATTTTTGCCTCAGCATTTTGCCCTGTGCCTCATGAAATTTATTTTTCTGGGCCATTAAGTTTACGGATTCTCTCTGTCTTGTCTTTTTTTTTTTTGTCCATGTACTTAACAGTGTCCTCCCAGTGGTCAAGTGAGTTTTAAAGACATGCAGGTAGGTGTGTGTGTGTGTGTGTGTGTGTGTGTGTGTGTGTGTGTGTGTGTGTGTGTGTGCACCTTCTATGAAGGTCGGGCGCCGGGTTGGCAACTGATTCCCCAGGATGCTGTTTGGAATAAATTTTTTTGTAAGTGAGTCTTCCAGCTGCTGGAGCAAATTTTTTTCGGTTATCCTTGTGCCAAAATCTGAAAAGCAAGAAAAGAGGTATTTTATTTTTTTCTAAGTGAAATACATTGATAGAGTACTTTCTTCCTGTTCAGTATGTAATAGTACTAAAGTTCTGCTAAGTCAAATTCCTGATCTACCTTGGTCAACTGTAGCTACTGACATATTCGAGTGGAGCAATCACCATTACTTAGTACTGGTAAACTCTTATTCAAATTGGTTTGAGATTGATCTACTACTGCCAATCAATCTATCGGACCGGTGATCCACTGTGGTGACCCCTAAACAGGAAAAGCCGAACGATGTTGCTTTTTTTAGTTAACAGTAATGAGTTATGAGTAACAGGCCATCAATGATTAATCTGGCAGTTCCATCATATGCACTGTCTTTTTTGTTGTACTGTTACCATTTCCAGTCTTTTATAAATGTTGAACAAATTCTGCTTTCTTGTAAACTGTCGAAGCACCTTTATCTTTGCTTCATTCTAGATTGGTACCAAAACCTGTCAGTTTAATATACAGGTGGTGATTTACTCTAGGATTCTTAAGTTTGGAACAGCTACTTGACCCTCCCAAGTGTGACTCTATAAACCTGTATGCCATATACAGTTAAATGCAAACTGATTCATCTCATGGTGAACCTCAATATCTGACTGGCAAGGCGGTTGTACTTATACATATTTATGTGAAAGCAGGCTTAAATATCTAACTGCAGTACAACACTGTGATAAATAGTGATCCCATCATAATAAGCTAAAATACACTAAACTGTATGAAACTAAAGCTGTAAATTGTGCCTTGTTACTTGCTTATGCAAAACTATTGTTCATTCCTCTTTAACTGCACAGAAAAGATGTCCACCATATATCACAGACTGGCTTCTAAGATTTGTCTGTATGTCCTCTCATAGGTGCCAAGAAAAGAACTTTCTCAAGTAAACAGTATGGGAGTAACAAGGTTTCTCTCTCCACCCCCCTACCCCCCCACCACCACCACCACCAACACCAGATAGATAATGTATCCTTATTCAGTATTGGCAGTTCATATTTACTGATTTTATTTATACAATTTTTCTTCTGCTTATCACATACTCTAGAATTCATTATATGGTTATCTGTTACTAATAGCACATTGCACATTAAACACAGTCACATGTTTTGTACTTTTTTACTGCTGAAAAATATACATTTTTTTTAGTTAATGCACACTCCCATTTTCTGGTGACCAAATGATTACAATAAGATATTGATGTTTTAAGATTATTTTTTACAAAAGGAATTAAGCCTGAAAATTCAAATTTATACTCTCAGCTTCATATTCACCACAGTACACCTGACATCTAGAAAATAGAGACATAGCTAGGATGGGAAGAAGGGGGCAGTCATCATGGATGAAAAGTGTTAGGGGATCAGTCTTCAGTGCATATCAGCATTGAGAATTGCAAGAAACAGTCTGCTGTAATTTAAAAGGAGTGAAGAAGAGAAAGAGGAGCTTTTTTGGTCTTCAGCTTAAATCTGGGAGGCACCAGGTGAAGAATACCTAGCTACACCTCCATGTTGTTCTTGCAACTGTTATAATTATTTTCAAATGCTGCTCCCTATATTTATAATAATTTTCTAAGTCAAACTTTCTGATAGATCCTCAGAAAAAGATGTACTTACCCAAGTAAAGGAAAGGAATGTGTCTGCATATATCTTTGGGCTTAATAATTTAACAAAGTATAATTTGTTTTTTACTGCTACTCCAAGAAGAGTTTCAACCCTGCTTAACAGTTATCTAGGGTGTTTCTGTGCTTCCACTTAAGCTTAAAACTTGGTGAGGAACTAAATGAGCACAACTGGATATGGATTTAAGCTAAAGAAAAACTTAAATATCAACATTTTTTGCAGGGGAGCATCTCCCTTCAATGCCTGTGTGGGGGAAAAGTGCCCCTGAATTTATATTTACTAACTCCACAGCTGCACCAACACAGAGAGAAAGGACATTTGTGAAAACAAGTAAATTGTAGCTAGTGCACACTGAGAAACTGCACTAGCAGTAATTTCTTATGGAAAAAAGGCATCTGGTAGATTCAGTTTTGGTGAGTTGGACTCAACTGGTAGAACCGTGTCCAGTTTGCTCTCAACATGATATAGGAAAGCAGTTTCTCATACATAATGTTAGCATGCCAGTTAGCACGAAGAGCAGCCACCCCTCACTGTTTTGTGGCATCACTGTGATAAACCAATTCATGGCCCCATCTAAATATTGGAGGAAAACAAATGAGTGTGTACGAGAAACTACAGTATCTGAAGTGATTGTGTACACACAGTTGTTTAGTGCTGATGCAGTTAATATCAGCGGTTAAATTTTGAAATATATGAGCAATGGAAAAGCAAGCAACATAGACACTGGGATGAAATGGAGGTCAATAACAGAGGCCATGGAGAGGATCACATTTGGGTCCAAAGTGAGTTGCATCACAAAATATTACATGGAAAGGTAGATCACAAAAAATTATAGGACAATATAGACATTTTAAGATAGTTTAAAGTATACACTGCAGATGTTGGATATAAAAGTAATGCAATAATGTGATACAACAACTTAAACCATACCTAATAACAATGGGAAGTGTTAGCCATAAACCCATAATATATCTTGAAGGTAATAAAATGAAAAGATGTTTGTCCCGAGATTGGTCAGTGTAGCAAATCATTCCACAAGTCAGTTACATATCTGTATATAACTACAGTGATCAATCACATAAGTCATTATAGCCATTAAGATCACATATCCCCCAAAAACCTCTTCAAGAGGAACCTTGACGATTGGATGGGAGAAAGGAAATTCACCCCAGGGATCCAGGATCGCGAGCCCTGCCCTACGAGGTCCAGTCCAGGAAAATAAATATGGAAGAAATAGCCAGGAATTGTTTATGGGCTGGCTTTGTATAGGCCCTAGGGCTGATAGCCTAGTACCAACCTATGAACCTATGAAATGACCAACCCAATACTGACAGAAAAATCCGGTTAAAATGCACATACCTGGCTTTGAACTGCTGACTTTGTTTGGAGATATATTCACCAGAACAGGGTAATGGCAAGGTATTCTAATAGAGTGCTCATGAAAGAGGTGGCAGCAGAATACATTTCAGGGCAACAGAATAGGTGATAACAGTGTAAACAAACTGCACATACCTGGCTTTGAACTGCTGACTTTGTTCAAGAATATATATCTCAGAAGATGGTGTAGCAAGGCATAGTAATTGAGTACTTATAAAAGAGGTGGCTGAAAAATACATTTCAGGGGAACAGAATAGGTGATACTAGGGTAAACAAAATGAGCATACCTGGTTTTGAACTACTGATCTTTCACACTGATATTGCCAGCTTATGGCCATGGCTAAGATATGCCACATAAGAAGGTGTTCTGAAGGGTTTACTATCATTTGTGCGAATGACATTCTGTCGGCAGTTATGCTGCCAAAAATCAGAGTGTCGTTCGCAAAATGAAAAGTGTATTGGATAGTCAAATACACGTGTGAATGCAGTAGTGCATTCGCATAAGTGTGTTCGACTATATGTATGAGATTGTGGTACAGTGGGGATTGGAAATTCATCCATATCCCCACTATAGTGCGAGCTAGAAATTGGACTAAATTAGTAGCTGGGGGTGGGGGCACAGCTCCCCACAGGGGGGTGCAGGGGGGCTTGCCCCCCTGCAAAAACGTGATATATCTTATAGGAGTTTGATTTACATCAGCTCCTATATGGCTATCACATCACATTTTCGGTGACAATGTTAACTCAAATGTGTCGATCATTTGAAGCAACATTGTGTATGCTCGAAATGTTTGGTTTCGATTTAACTTTTCATTATTTCAAACGGCAAATGTTTTGCCTTTCGAAATAATGATAGTAAACTGTTCTGAAGAGGTATGAATACATATAGACATGTGAAGTTAAGCATAAAATGAAAAGAGAAAATTGACACAACACAGGTGGGAGTGAAATCCAGAATCCACTGTACAAATCACTGCATGCTTTTACTGAGCCATGGGATCTGTCAGATGAACATATCACATTACTACATTGTGTACTTATATGGTATTATTAGCATATGATATTGACAGTTGTCAACATCCTACAAGCTAGATCATCATAGATTTGAACCCCGGCCTGTGTAACTCTGTCTCTTGACTTATGAAGTAGTCAGAAACCACACATTTGAAAGGAGTGTGACAAAATTATGGAAGACTGACAAATAAGCATTCCTTATTGACAAATTCAATATCACATCAAGTGGTTATTGAACCACTGAAGCTATTACGGTTGAAATAATAAATGTCTAATCATGCCTATAATAGTGTTGCTGTTTTTGTGTAGTGAGGCTATGCTCATTCACATGATGGTCCGCATATCAATGAGGACAAAGACATTTCTTCAGTTTTTGCCACAGAGCATGAACTGTCTCCTACCATTTCCTAAATATGCGTAGTGATGCTGCTTGATGCCAAGCATAGTGCAATGGTAAATGGAAACAGAAATGTGTTTTATGGTAAAACTGTTGTTCATGAGTGTGATGTAATAAATGTGTTGCTTCAGGTATGTACACATTAGAGGAATGGAAATCATGATGGAGTAAGTGACATGTTCCAGATCAATGCTTTATCAGGTGAAGTACAGAGGAAGTAATAATTGTTATGTGGCTGGCAAATTACAGATGAAAGGAATGTTCATAAGGGAAGTCCGAATGGTGCCGATATAGGTATTGTGCAGGTTGGTGGTGGATGACAGGGACATATATAACACAATGGTATTAGGGTTTAAATGATTAATAGTCAAAATGCTTGGGGATATTATTATTGCTTTCTTTCGCACCTCAGGTTTAAGGTCAGCTGTGTGAAGGTCAACAACTCATTAGCACAGCCAAAGGATTTTTCTTCAGTTTTGCCGTAATATGAAAACCATCATTTATTCTTACCAGCCCATGTCTAGCACTGCTCTTCTTTGCCAAGTGTCAAGCAGCATTTCATCACTGTAAAAGATTAGTTATTTAAATGTATTAGTCCTTTGTGTATGTGTATGTTACGCTTTTGTCAAATAGCAATATGTTAAAGATCACTGAGTAGAGCATGAGCTACACATGCCACACATCTTTCACAGGACATGTGTCAATAACACAAATGGCATGTTATCACAACAGTCGCCATCAAAGATCAATACATGCACATGACAAGTTTCAAACCAAAGCATAGCTCATTCCCAGTCTACCAAACAGAGCATTACACAGCTATGCCACCAAAGGTATCAGACAATAAAGGTGTCGAAAGATATTCCTTGTACTGCACTACAGTTAGGGTGGAATCAGTATTGTACAGCACCATCCCACACTCAGTGGATTAGAAGAGTGAATGCACTGCACTTGAGTGGATGTTTCACATTATTAATATATACCCCAACATGTCAGCTGCCAAAGAGAACATAATCCCCTTAAATTACTTTTGGGCTGCTTTTAGTGTTGCTTACTGGTGCACTATGGTGCTAATCTCTGTTGTGCGACCAGTGGCTAAATCTTAGCACATGCATAGGAATTTTCTTTGTTTTTGCCATAGGATAAGAACAGTCATTACCCTCTGCTAATCGATGACCAGTGATGCTGCTTGATGCCAAGTCAATACCAACTAAAACGTTTTATGGTTATGCATATGGTTATGGCTAGCATGGCCATTGCTGACAACCTGTGATGTATAGACTGTGGAACACCCACCTTTCTACTCACACCTTACCTACAATTACAAGTCAGACTGCCACTGCGTCCTTCACATTGCACAGTATACTTTTTTCAATGTTGCTTTGATATATTTGACAGCATTTAGTAATATGTAACAAATCTATCACATAAAACCTATATCTGTAGCACTGCAATATATGATAGATCTTTGGAATGTGTAGGTTTTAGGAACATGGCTCTGTAACAGCAAATTGGTCTATATTTTGAGGTAAACCTGGCATGGCTCTGTAACAGCAAATTGGTCTATAGTCTGAGGTAAATCTGGACAATAGAAGCCTGACTATCTCACAATACCTTCTAGCAGGTCTTCTGTCATGGTGCTCAGGTATGCGCACAGCATCTTGTAGATGTTTACATGGTTTGCTCATCAGCCAATTGCTGAGATTCAGAAATGCTAATGAGTTGAGATCTTGCTAGCATACACATCATGCCCAGTGCGGGGAATCCACAAGATAGCACGATTTGATCCCATCCTATAAATGGGTCACCACAGTCTGCTGTTTTATTGGTATGTTTCATGATTACTTATATAACTTCTTAGCTGTACTGTAGCATATGTTCTTCTGCCACCTTTTGAAATTATAAGAGTTTCTTGCTTTATAAGATTCTGACTTGGGCTGTCTATATCTGATGTACAAAGTGACCATCTTATAAATGGGTAAGCACGATTTAGTGGTTTTTTTTATGTATCATTTTTGCTGTTTGTATCTGCTTAGCCATTTATATATGTATGTATTAATGCTATGTGCAATGGGCTGCCTCTTAACTATTAACAAGGCATATTGTGCTTGCCTCTATCTGGCATGATCATCCCCTGTAGCTGGCTCCTCCTCTGACTTCTTGTCTCTCTCAGTTGCCACTGCCTGTGGTGCTGGGAACTATGGTTCCTGCACTAGGCCACCCTTCTGTAAGTGATTTTTTAACAGTGATGTTATGTAACAGTGCACACGCAGTAAGAATTTTGGTATAGCTGGTGGAGGTCATACTGCAGGGCACCACCAGATGTATCCAGGCAGTGGAATGATGACTTTAGCAGCCCAAACACACATTCTACTATATTTCTTTTTTGTAAATGGGCATAGTTGTAACCTTGCTTTGTTGGATTATGTGGTGTTAACAATGGGGACATGAGCCAAGGTTTTAAGGCATTTCTGGCATCCCCCAAAAATGCCCCTGTGAAAACTCACCCCTCACAAGCCATTGGTACAGGTCACATGTACACCATAAATGTAAGGTGGAAAAGTGTCTTGGTGGTCTACGCACACATGTAGATGATACCCTGTGCATTGCAGACCACCTGGTAGTTGATGGAGTGATACCCTTTGTGGTTCACATATTCTCTGCTCACCAAGTGGGGCCTCCAGTGCCTCAGGGAAGTGGGATAATGCATGGAATTACCACATGGTATTTGTTCTGTCCTCTGTGGTATGTGGGAATCACATATGCTCCCTTCACATGCTGAAGCATGGCATTGACAAACGGGTGTACAGTATTTGGTCACTGAAAGGCCCCTGTAGCTAATATACATAAATCCACACATGCCTTAACTTCTACAAGGATAGATACTCTATAATTCCCACAGGGCTGCAGATGACGCCAACACATGTTAGTCTTTTGTTGTGCAGTGTCTCAGTCCACTCTGTAGCAGTTCACAATACTGGTCATGGAGGGCATGATATGTTGAGCATGGTGAGAAGACCCCACACCTTCAGGTCTGACATTTGCAATGAGAGTTTCTTGCAGATACAGGTTTACAATGGATGTGGCAACCCCTAACATATTTTTTGTTTTTCTCTTTTAAAACATGAGGATATGGAAGAGTTCATTGCTAATGCATACATGATATGGCTACATGTGATTTATACATATCTTCATCACGCTGTCATGCTTTTTTACTTCTTTAGCATACAGCAGAGCTTATTATACAGTTGCACATATCTTGGCTGAGCCTTGTTTTTCAACTGGATGTGTCATATTAGATTGTTTACTGAATCGCACACAACCTAGGCCACGGTGGTGCAGCAGTTAGCATTGTCGCCTTACAGCAAGAGGTTCTCCCGTTCGATTCTCAGCTGGAGCGCCTCCTGTGTGGAGTCTGCATGTCCTCCCTGCAGTTGAGTGATGTTTAAAGACATGCAGGTAGGTGCGTACGTGAATGGGTGTGCCTTCTTTGAAGGTTGGGCGTCGGGCTGGCACCTCGGCACCGTAAAAATCCACTGCCAATCATTAGCGGACCAGAGTTCCGCTGTGGCAACCCCTAACCAGGAAAAGCTGAAAGACATTAGTACTGAATTGCACACAACCTGGCTGTTCTTGCAAATGTGCTTAGTATGATGCAGTGATTGTTTATGAATTCTGGTCATTGTCTTTTAGATTATTTTAAATATCCTTACAAAGTTACAAAAACAACTTTTTCTATGTGCACTGTTGGTAGTACTTACCTGTGCATTTTCTACTTACTTACTCACTTATCATTTTCTAGATCAACTGGCCAGTTTATATCCCACCACAGGCTTTTGAAGTAAGCCTCATGTGTGTAGCACCATACTGAAAGTCTTTCTTAAGCCTCTCTACGATAAACTGGTTGCCTGCTACAGATGTGTATCTCTGCTCATTCCAAGACTGATTACTGTGTTTTTTAACAAGTTTCTTCATCATCAGTTTGTCTGCATACCCCTACTATAGTTTACATTTCACATTCTTGTTATCTGAAAATTTCTAGGGTTATCCCCATTTAATATGCTCAAAGTATGATAATTCTTGTTAAAACCTGAATTTTTGCAGGGCAAGCCATAGCCTCATAAAATGTAAGGATCTTATTTTCACTTCATTATCAAAATAAATAAAATTATAGAATTGTAGTTGTTTTTGCTGTTTTATATCACTTTATGGCATTTCAGAAATAGTATTTTGCAATATTTAAAGAAAAGTTAGATTTTTTTTTCTCCTGAAATGCCAGGACGTTATCCATTTCCATGCTGTTTTGCAGGACACAGTCTCAAATCAGACTGTCCTTCATAAAACAGGAGAGAAGCAGGTGGTCATTCTACTAGCTTGCTACACTTTATAGGCCAAATAGATATTTCTTAAGATGCCATCCGCATCTTGGCCTTCCTCTGTACAGAGTTTACTGGTTTATGACTAATCTACACTGTTTTTATCCTCAATGCCCCCTTCATTGTCACCTTTCTGAAGAGGGGTTGGTTATTTGTAGATGTTCTTTTCTTTATGCATACTTTTGATCTCTTTTGTTTATTATGTGTTGTGTTCTGTATTATTAATCTAGTTCCATACCTTCTTTAATATTTCTGCCTTCAGCACATTAACATCCTCGTACAGTGTTCTCCTCATTCTTACAGACATTTGCTAAAAATACTTACCCGAAGCACGTATGACATTTGAAAGCTGTAATTCAAAAGTACTATGCAGTCATTATACAGTGTGTTGTTTTTGCTCTTTATTGAACCATGTTACATTATGATCACGGTTATAGATCTGATTGTCTAGTATAGTATTTGCAGTACTTTTTTTGTAAGGAACTGAGTTGGCACTTTGATATCACTAAAGGTTTATCTTAGGAACTGCTCAACAAAGGAGAAGTTGCTTGTCATAACTGCAAAACTTAACGTTGAAATGTTTCACTTGAACTCTGTGTAGTGGAAATGACAAATGGGTAAGACAGCCACATCATGAAGTTTTAGTACTTTGCTTATAAAGTCTTTAGCATCACACTCATTCTTTCTGTTAAGCTATTAACTTACAGGATGAAGATAAATTCTCTTTACAGTTTGTGAAAACATTGTGCAAAATATAATTTTACAGAAAAATGCAGCAACGATGACGTGACAGGATATTTATATTTTGTTTTGCATGTAGAAATGCAGCAGAGCTTTAAAAGTGAAAGACATAACATTCAGATTATCTAAGCAACTTTGCATTGGCAGATGCTATTTGGTTTTAAAATATTAAACCAGAACGAAGTTGAAGGTTAGCACTGCTTTTCCAAATTTAGAAAGGGGCAAATTGTCTAAACTGACTGTGCCAAGTGAATATTTCTCAGTATTGACTCATTCCAGGACACCCCTCTGGAGTTTCTTCAAAACAAAGTGATTTTTGTTTTAAAAATCATCTCAGCAGTTGATACAGTCCACAGTTTATGTTCCTTTTGGAGTATTTAGGGACTTTTAATGACCCTGAGAAATATTAAAGAAATCTTTACATGGACTGCAAATGGGAAAAATAGCATACATCCCAGATTCAGTGACCTCATATCTATAAATCTTTTCTTTTTGCCTTTTGCAATTGCTAAATGGTCATAAATCAATACAGATTACAGCTATCTTCAAATAATTGAAGTGGTAGAACCAGCTAGTTGTTAGTGTTGTTATTATATTATATGTCTGTTCAAAACTTTTTGTTTTACATTTGTCTGTGCAAGTATATATTTGTTTGCATATTTATTTTTTTCAAACTGTGTTGATATATTTTAATTGTTTTAAGTAACAAATTTTATTATTTAATTTCAAAAAACTTGTGGCTGACTGTTTTTTAATGTACATATGGATATTTACACAATATTGGTGAATTAAAATTGTTGTTGTTCACCTTTTAAAAAGAGAGAAAGAGAGATATATATACTCATTAGTTTTAACTGACAGGTCTATCTGTCAACACAGAAGATTAAGGTTATGAGCTGTTAGCAAGAAATATATTGTAGTCTACTGTGTAACAAATTGCATATTGTAGTCTACTGTCTGACTGAGCAAGTCACTTAACCAGATAGTGCTATGGGGCAATTGGAAAATTGAGCTATGCTCCTCATTAGTTTCCTGGGCCACATACTGAGAAATTGCCTATGAACCTACACATTAATAGAACATTTGGCTCATTTTAATTGTGACTTATTGCAATCTCGATGTTACAGACTGGTCTGGGTCATGGTGATATATTACCATAAAAGAAGGAAGGGGTGATGGCACTGAACTGGTTAGTTTTAGCCCCTACTGTGCGTGTAGGCGCACATGTGTGTGTGTGAGAATGCTATGTTTTTTGTCAAATTACAGTAACTGTTGATAAGTTAGCACTGAAAGGTAGTGGGTTAAGATTGAGGATAAATTCTTTGGACACCATTGTTCATAACTTTGTTCAACAGTTATACATTGTGCAGCTTATTTGTGTGCTGCTGGTGGTGGTAATAGTCCAAGGTGGAAGTGTTGCTGTTCATTTTTTATATGCTTTTAAGGTATCAGTTGTTTTAATAATAATAATAATAATAATAATAATAATAACTAGCTGGAAGATTAGTAAATATTGCTCCATACAACTAGATAGTGTACACAGAGATGGCTTTCCTGGTCTCGTCTTCATTAACCTGGAAGTATTAGGGAAAAGTTGGACATCACATTGGATGTTTCCCTAAAAAAAGAAGGATTATGGTTTAATATAAACACGGGGCCAAGAGAAATGCTAGTAAATTAAACCATGCATCCAGAATGTTACCTATCCGAATCATGGGCTTAAAGAATTATTTGTACATAATGAAATAATGACCTAGAAGATTAGAGGGCTTGAAGGTCTGTGTCATTTCCTAGTAGGCTACAATTTTTTGTTATCTGAAATTCAATATAAGATAATGCCAGTACTGTATTTAGACATAAATAGCTGTTTTCTTATCACTTACCATTGCTATAAAAGTACAGGAAGGAAGAGATGCAACCCACTACTCTACAGGGAATGATCAGTTACATGCAATGGAGAGAATGTTATTAGCTCTTTACCTGAGAAGTGTGTCAGTATGTAGCCAGCCTTAATTTATCACCTGTTATTTTCATAAGTAAAGGAAATTGAAGGATAAATACTCAGTGCAGTGATCTTATCACTGCTATGAGTCATGAGTATGCATTTGCCAGCATCTTTTCAGTAAACTGCATGTAGCACAGAAAGACAGTACTTTTTAATAATTTTCCCCAAATTCTTTGTTTTATACAATAATTTAAAAGACTTCTGCATTCTGCTATCTTCTGCTATATTTAAGTTGCCAGGAGTAATAATCTTCATATTCCTAAAATGAATCCTTCTTTTCCGTTCACTTGCAGTTTATCTGCTTTTCATCTAACACTATTTATTTTTTTTGTGAGTTCTAGTAAAACACTCTTGATTTTGCGGTCCTTCACTGTATAACACTATCATATTTACAACTTCCAAATCTTGAATTAGCAACTAACTTAATTTAAAATATAAACGAATAAACAAAATCAAGTGTCCACCACGGCTGCTGCATAAAAAGTTTATTACAATTCAACAGGATAAGCGCTTTCACACCAGATAGTGCTTCTTCAGATCCATAAAAACTACTAAAAACTAACACTTTATATATCAATGTAAAACAATTAAACAATTAAAATCATTGATGCAACCTGCGCTTTTTCAATAAAGGCTTTAAAGGGACTACAGCATTTAAACCAGGTAGCTTATGTGCCTGGAATTTAGTGATCCATTTAGTCTCTGCCAGTTCTAATCTGTTATTATAATCTCCTCTTCTTAAACTCATAGGTACTATCTCCAGCACCATAAATTCAAATGAATGATCTGGGTTAAGGGAGACATGCTTAGCTAGAGCATTAGATAGATTCACTCTCCTGATGTCACCCTGATGCTGTAGAATGCGTTCTTTCAGCATTCATAAAGTCTTCCCTATATAAAACGCTGAGCAATATCTACACTTAGAAAGATAAACTAACCCCTTTGATTTGCAATCAGCATCAAATCTAGCCTTAAAATACACATCTAATGAAACATGCTGAAAATCATTTTCTTTACAAATAAAAACACAAGCTTTACAACTTCTGCATGGATAAGTGCCATTTCTGTTTGAAAATTGTACTGTGGATTTTGTGGATTTATAACATAACTGCCTTTTTAAAGACATATTATTTTTAAACGTAAACGAGGGTATACAGGGGCAGCTTGTGATATCAGACTGCTGGGCTGCAGCCCCCCCCCCCAATTTTATCTTAAAAAAAAGTTTAATTAGTAATTTTTACAGACCAGTAGCAGTTCAAACAGCAACTTAGTGTGTAAATGTGAAGAAGTGATGTGATGTGGAACTCTGAGCAATGTGCATGCATGCTCGAGTTCTGGTTAAAAAAATATCCTTTTGTCGCCAAACTGTTTTTAAAACAGTCTGAATTAGAAAGACTTCAGGCATTGATGAAGATGGCCAGAAGTCAGAAACTGAAGGCCGATGGGACCGTTAAGTCAGCAGCCTGTCACATAATCTGAGTATGTGAGGCAGCTGCTGATTAGTCCTGTTACTCTTGTGTTCTCTTCCCATGCTTTAACTGGACATTGTTAAGTTGCACGGAAGAGAGTGAGAGACTGCCAAAGTCATTTTAAAAAGAAAACATCCGTCAATCAGAGTATTTTTTGATTTTCAGTGAGACTCTGAATCAAACTTTAAGGTAAGAGAAGCCATGGAAGACTCTTTATAAATTAAGCCCCCCCCAAAAAAATTAATTAACCTTTCAGTTTTTTTTCCCTGGCAGGGCCAACCACATACTTCCTGCATTTTTTTCCTGGCAGTGGTCAACCAGATACTAGTGGTTGGTGTATTTTGGGGGCTGTTGATGACTTTCTTTTTTTTAAATATAATATCCTGGCAGGGCCAATCAGATACTAGTGGTCTGTACATTTTGGAGGCTGTTGGTGACTTTCTTTTTTTTTTAATATATTATCCTGGAAGAGTTAACCAGATACCAGGGAGGCAATGTATTTTGGGGACTGTTGATGGACCAGGGACAGGTGTAAGGCTTCTGCCAAGCTTCCTTGGCAGTAGTCTTCTAAGAGGACATAACTTCTTTGAGAGGCAATGTATGGGAGCATGCACATTCTGACATGTGATGAGGTCATTGCAGGTCTCTTGTAATACGCATCTCAGCAGCGAGGAGTGGGGAATTATGGCTTAAAAGCAGCCCTTCTGATGACTATCTAAATTAGAGCCTCTCTCAGCCAGCTTTCACTTCTGGTAAGTGGGAAATAAGTCAGGAGGGGTTACTGGAAGTCATCATGCAACAGTGGATAAATAACAATAAAAAAATCTGGGCATAGAAACTGAAGATTAATAAAGATACATTTTCATATTTAATCTTAACACAAGTGCAGATTGTAATGTAATGACTTGCTTTCTGAGCATGAAGATTTATTTATTATTATGGGCTGTTTCATAGGAGTTAATTATATTTTTCTAGATTGAAAATTGTTGCTACTGTTGCATGCTCCAAGAAACATTTCAGTAGTCTCAATGAGGAGAAATAAAAAGTAGTTGAATTGACTGGGGAACATGGGTGTAATTATAACTGAGTGAATTGTAATGTTACTGTTGTGAAGTCTGACAAAATGCATGTATTCATAGACCTAAAATAATTTAATAGAGCTGCAAAGAGGAAATATATCCATTTTTACAATTAAAGAAGTTGTGTATGTTATGCCAGGTCAAAGCATTTCAATATACTTGATGCAAACTAGAGATTCTGAGAGATTTAATTTGGGTAAAAAATCCAGAATGTGTATATTTTATTCTGCTGTAAAAAGATACATATTCCTTAAATGCTTATTTTGCATTTTGTTAGTTTTTGAAGTGTTTCAAAATGTTGTTACAAATAAGATTGATGGGAGTGAAAATATTAATTCCATGAATAATATACTGGTAGTGGGTACAACCAGAGATGAACATGGTAAGAAGCTGAGATACTATAATCTCAAGTAGAACAAGAATAAGTATAAAGCCAGAGCTGCAGAGCTGACATTCATTGGTCACATTTTGACTTCAGAAAACTTCAAAGCAGATGATAAAAAAAATCAGAGGTGTGGTTCAGATGCTGCCTATAGAACATAAACAACTACTTATGAGATTTCTAAGTATTATATAGTACCTGTCAAAGTATATTCCACATACTCCAGAAATAAGTTTAACATTGTGGAAAAACTAGAACAGGATTTGACAAAGTACTAGAATAAGAAGCAAGAAAATATTATGTATTTTTCAGACAATTAGTAACAGTGATAAACTGACATATTCTGATGTAAATAAATTAGTCACATTAAGAACAGACAGAAGTCAGAATAAAACAGTTAAAGTGATTTTGCAAGAATATCAAATAGTTGCCTGTGGTTTAAGAGCCTGCAACATAGAAAACAATTTATTAACTGTGATTTTTGACTGTGAAAAGTTTCATGAATATAGTTATGGAAAAGTAGTGCTGGTTAAAATGGATCATATGCCATTGCAGAGAATGTTCAAGAAGTCATCACTTAGGTTGCAAAAACTTATGTTGCATTTACAGATGCATTATTTGTGATTGTATTATAAACCAAAAAAAAGATGCATATAGCAAATATGCTGATTTATTCATATTTGCCGGGGTAACACAAAGGTAAGACTGGAGGAGAACGGGGAGTTAGCTGGGTGATATCACAATAACACATGACAGAAAATAAATTAAAAGAAATTCAGAAATGTACTGAGAATTATTCAGAAATACAGATGCTTAAATAAGTTTTTGTGAGAGGTTGACCAGAATAAAAGATTTCCATAAGAAAACACAGCCTTACATTTTCATTTAAAGAATATTTTAGTTGTATTGTATGCAAGACATAATATTCAAAACAGATGAACTGATACTAAAAATAACTTGAGGAAAGAAATGTTGAGAAGATTACATGAGTCTCCCCACATTATAATATAGTTAAAAAAAGAGCTTCTGATTAATTATTTTGAAAAATTATAAATAGGACTAGAAGTCCAAAACTTTGTTGTGTATATAGGCTAACACAGAAACAAAATAAAAGAAGCTATGCTAATTTATTTAGTTCTCAGCAGACCAGTAGTTTCTTTATCAAAAATGTGCACCTGATTTGTGCTGAATACCTTTCAAATTCTCCAGAAGCTGTGACATTAATGTTATCTACAATCAGGGTTGCCATAAGGGCACGAACAGTTTTTCTCCCCAGATGTGGTATCTCAGATGTAGTTAAATCCAGTTATGGTCAGCAGAATTCCAGCATGGAGTTTAAGATATTTTCAGAACAATAAGGAAGCATGGAGTTAAAGAAATTTTCAGAACAAAAAGGATTTCAGCATATGTCTAGTTCCAGTTGCATACTGTCCAACAATGTCTTTAAATAATTGCTACCATGTTCCCTTTACTGTTATTCAGAGTCCGTTGTGAGTGTTAAAAAATACTATGGTAAATGAGTGCATTAAACAGACATGCTCTTTATTAAACCAAAACCAAAATTGCTAGTACATGTTAAAAAATGCTAACCATGTCATTAAAATAAAAAGCCAGTATTTGTAAGCATTTTGACTCTTACACTGGAGACATCATGAGACTAGTAAAGCATTTGCAAAATTTGAATTAAATAGAGTGAATGAAAGCAAATCGCCTTAAAAGCACTATTGACCCACTATTACAAAGTTGAAGTTATAGCAACCGTGATAGCAATAAAATGGGAATTTAAAAAATGTGTCTACCCAGCACTAGTTGTATTTATAAAGGCATTCAGTTTCTGAGTTTTCATTGGGAAAGTAAAGCTGTGAAGCTGATCGCATTATAACTTGTGTATATCCTTTTTGCTTTTTTTATTTTTGAATACAAAATACTATAGTGCCAACAACTACCACGGTATGAAAAGTCATAACTGGAATGTTCTTTTGAGTCACAAAAGGGTAACATAAAATAAATATTAATTTATATACACACACACACACACACATATATATATATATATATATATATATATATATATATATATATATATATAAAAACCCAGGAATGAAAGTGTAGATTTTTTTCTGCATTTACCAATCAACAAAATATCTTTATGACTGGATGGGGAGAAAGCTGTAGGAAACATGGTACAGCATGAGGAAATCCAAGTAAATATGGGAAATCCTTCAAACTCCACTGATAATGCATTCAGAAGCCAAGATAAAACCTTAGAATATAGCACTGGGATGTTGCAACATTGGTAACTACTGCAGCACCATGCCGGTTACCCTTAATAATGTTTTAGTGATTTAATAGAGTCGTTGAGAAGAAGAGACATTATGTATTCTTAGCTTACTTTCTTTGTGTAAATTGTAATTCCAGTACATCAGATTAGATTTCTAAGGTCTGAAATACTCTGGTCTCAGTTCTGCCTTACTGTTTTATGATTGCAGTCATAATCAAATGCTCAAATGCCTATGTAAAGTCTGACATTTGGTGCCATACATGTTTGCCAAAAACAGGCTGAATATTTTATTTTATTTACATTTGTTTACTGGGATAGTCTGACTGGACACATGTCCATTTTCAGTGGAGGCCCGAGGCAAAAAGCTTCAAAAGATATAGTACATAAGAAAAATGTCGCACACCATAAGTAGAAGTTCTGAAACACAGAAGGTAACAATAAAAATTCAGAGACGATAGATTAAAAATTCAAAACACATACATATTGTAGCAAAGATCTGTAGCATGTGGTAATTACTTCTGACAACAGATAATGTTTCTTGAGTATATGATAATAAGATATTTACAGTAGTGATAAATTTTGAAGTGTGTCTAGAGGGTGGCTCCCATCTGCAGTCAGTGTAATGTTTAAAGAAAATGCTTGCTTGTAAGAAAATGCATCACCTTCACTGTGATCCAGCATTGAAGTAAGCAAAAGAATAGCTGATTCCACCATTTTCAATAGCAGACCGGGTGGGCATATTGCATTGCTAAAAGACTGACCACAGCTATTAATGAACAGAAATGCCATTGAATAGAAACATCCTGAGAAATGAAGGGAGAGCAAACATAAACCTGGTAGAACATCATAGCAGTTGATGTGGCTGACAGCAACAACATTAAATACTGATCAACACACTAAATGGCTTCCTATTTGCACAGCTAGAGTTGTTTTGGTTGTAAACAAAATTCATACAGCTCATCTTATTTGAAACAGTTTGAAGGCTACAATAAACCTGATAATCTGTTTTGAAAATGACTACATTATCATATTGCTGCTTCCCAAGACGGACAGACATTAAACAAAATTTGGGAAAAGCAGTGAAAAAAAGGCCAAAAACATTTGAGAAGCAGTTCACAAAGATCTGGTTAGGTTTAAGCTACAAATGAATGAATTAAATGAATAGCCAATTAAATTCATAGCCAAGAATTATTATATACTATATAATGACCTCCAGATACACAACCACAGATCAAACTGAGGAAAGAAAAAATAACACCTGTTCAGTTATTGCTGTATATTGCCCTGAAGCTTGTGTGTTTTATTTATAATGTGGATTACATTGCTGGGCTCTGCTGGAGGGAACACCTTCAACAAATGGTGAGCCTTTGAGTATGAGGTGGTGAGAGGCTTTGTGCCCATATTTGTGCCTACATATTGTCTTTGTACCAAATATAACTTTGTTCCTAATGTGTGCTGATGCTGTTGACACTTAATTAGTGCTATTTTAGGGACTTTTATATAATTATGTGTTATTTGTAAATTGCTCATTTAAAGGACTATGATTGTATTATGCTTCATTCTGTATTCAGAGTGGAGGCCAATTATGTAAATGTTGTAGTCTACCATTGCATGATTTTAACTGTCTAGACTTTTTAAAGGGAAATACAGCTTGGCTGAAAAAACATGATAGAAAGTCGGGAAATAAAGTGCTTGATATAATTCATCTACAAAAACATGAAAGAAAGTAGGGAAAATGAAGCACCTGATATAGTAAGCTAAATAAGTTGGTGGGTTAAAGCTAACAGCTTAATTTTTTACTGTATTTAATATAGTGGAGAGTGCTGAGAACATTGCTGCCAGTTTGTAGAAGTGACTGGTTATACACAACTGTAATATTCATGGAGAATGCATACGTATTATGTAGCCATAATGTTTAATAAAACTCCAGAGATGTTTAGGTTAATAGAGGCAAAGAAAAAAGTACACTAGCCCTGCTGAGATTATTAAAAGTAATAATGATTAAGAATACATTGAGTGTTTTAACTATAATATTTATTTGCTTTTTGTATTTAAATGAAGTAGAGCACTGATCCACAAAGACCTTTTCTATGAATACTGTCTGGTTAAGTCACTTACTCAAAATCACGTTATTAGGCAAATGGCAGCTGAGACAATAAAACCTCGTATAACAGGAAGAAGCTCACTAACATCTCACAGTCTTAGTTCTCCATGCTAACTGCCAAATGTTAACAAAAAGGAAGCAATGAAATAAAAAAAAAAATCAGACTTTGGCTTGGGTGGTGTAAAATGCTTGAAAAACATGAGAATAAGGAACACAGCTATTGAAAGAAGGAAATGTAAAAACTGATAACCAGATGGGGTTGTAAGCAGTGCAGGTGAGAGATAAACATTACCATTATTCTGTCTGAAAACATTTTCATGGTAGAGTTTTACTTCTGCAGGGAGACAACTGAAGAGCTTAGACTGTACAACTATTTCCTGGTTTGAGTATACATCAGAAATTAGCACTGAAAACATAAAAGTGCAGGGCATGCGGACTCTACTGTAGAGGGAGGCTATCAGGAAAAAACATGATTGTCTTACATTATTGCACTGGTGCCACAATGCCACAGTTATTCCTAATGCCACCAACACTGAAAACAAACATGCAGAACAACCTGGATGGAATTAGGAGAGAATGTGGCATTGTATGACTAACGTGTTATAATGCTGTGTTTATGACTATGGTGATTTTTTTTTATACTTTACTTTGGTTAATGGAGTATATACAAAGATGAATTGTGATAATGCAATTATAGGATGGTATCCCTAATATCATGAAAATGTGCAGGTCTTTATTTTTTATTGGACTCCATGGTAGCTGAATTATAATTCACTGAATGTGAACTGTGCAGTGCTAATATACTGAACGCAGAAAACTACAGTGGGGTATCAAAGGGTACAGTTGGTCAAAAGAAGGGTTATACTATTCTCTGCTCTTACTTCAGTGACAGAGTCAGCCTTGGAGTTACACTTTTAAAGCAGTGTGACTTTTGATGCACAAACTCCCAGTGTAGAAAATACGGGTATTTGCAAAATATAATATTCCATTATACTCCTGATGAAGGTCTTATGCCAACTCAAAAGCTTGAGTAATTGCAAAACCTATGTTGGTCCAATAAAAGGTATTATAGCACATCTGTGCTCCAGTGTCTTTGTGTTACACATATTTAAGGTATCTGAGCAAAAAATTTAAAACTTTCTTTGTCACAAAGGTAAATCACAGTTTGCCTAATGCATACTGTTTTATTATAGCTGTTGCACAGTTTGCCTAATGAGCACTGTTTTATTATAGCTGTTGCAGTACACCTCTTGCCCTTCTTCTACATCTGTCCACTTAAATACTTCAGCCATCACATGTACATAATGCATACGTGTAACTCTCAGTACTATAACATACTACTCAGTATGGACGCACTAGTAATGCCATTTCAGATTAGTTTCTACAGAAAAGGTGTCTAAGGCTAGGATTTAAAAAGCATTGTCAATGTAAGCTGCATTTTGCCTAATGGTTGATATTTACTGTGCCACCAGATGTGTTATAGTACAGTACTTGTTAGACTTCCACATCTGTCCACAGCCATATTCCATTTGCCACATCTATGCATTGTTGATGTACATTTCACACATTGTAATACAGTTCTACTCCATGCATGTCACCCCTTTCTGGTAAAAAAACACCTAACAACATATGCCGTTATTTATTTTTCAGCCTACCTTTCATAGGACACATCTGGGGCATCCAAAGTTAGTGTGTGTGTGTGTGTGTGTGTGTGTGTGTGTGTGTGTGTGTGTGTGTATACACACACACACACACATATATATATATATATATATATATATATATATATATATATATATGTAAATTGTGTGAGTTGCACGTACATAGTCAACCATTAATCAGATGATACTCCATGGTTTGTGTGTTGCATATGTCAGCACTTATATCTTATGTCCATATGTATGTATGTATATATATATATATATATATATATATATATATATATATAAGTTTATAATTTCCCTGATGCTTGGTTATACACTGCTGTCCCTTAAAGAGTGGTGGTTAGGACATACATTCACTATAAGATGAGTTTCGACAGTGGTTTGTCATATGTAGGTACTATTCAATATTGTTGAGTTGTGTTTTGTGCTGCACCTCTTTTTTTAAATGTCTGGTCCTTGCCAATTTCTCAGCACTGGTAAATGACAGCCTGATAGAGGTTATGTGGCTTTATAACAGGGGAATCCTTGGCAGAGGTGGGCACAGAGTATGGAGGTACTGCACACAGGGGTACTTTGTGTACTGTGTTACTTTAGTGGGGGGCCATGAACATATCCTGTGGGCCTGTACTTGGACAATGATAGATATGATAGACCATGCTGTATAGTAAACCAGATAATCTTGCCAAGCAATGGAAGCCACAGGTGATGGCCTGACTTCGCCAGCCTGGAACAACAGAGTGGAATTCCAGTTGATCTTCCACGACTAGGATGAAAAACTTCATATAGCTGGGGGTGGTAATGAAGTTGACATCCCTTGATATAGCAGTATGGCAATCCTATTATTATTACTTTTATCGCAGTTGTGATGGTCCCTACTTCAGGCCAGTAGTCAAGGAGCCTCAATCCTCACCACTGACACTGGTGAGGGATGGCCACTGGGAACATACATTGATACACACAGTATTTTCAGTTGTACCACTCTACATCAAGCACAATTTCCCTTAAGAGCACACAGGGATCACACTCCAGAGCTGGGGCTGGACTCTCTCTCGACCCCAAACAAGACTCCACACTGACCACTTTGGAGTTCTGTGTCCCTGTTCCAAGTAGCTGTCACACACACACACACACACACACACACACACACACACACACACACTTGGCTATTTGATTTTCACACACACACACACACGCGCGCGCACACACACACCTGGGAAACTCTGGCATAGATTTACCAGCTGTGCCCCCTCTGCCCAGGCTACAGGGTAATAAAGCTGCTATCAGTCAGATATTCTAAGGCTCTTACAAGGGTACACAATTATATTGAGTAAAATGAATACTAATATAAATGGTAGAGTTTGACCAATGCAGCAAGGCTTTCAGAAGTGGCCACAGTGTCACTAAAATAAGCATAAGTACTCTTAAGATGTTAAAAGTATTCTCTAAAAGACCAGACACAATGAAAGGTATAGAAATATTTAATAATAAATAATAAAATAGAAAACATGAGAATACTGAATATCTAGTTACAATAAACACCAGTTTCAGTCAGAGGAGATATAAAAAATAACACAGTTGGATAGATTCACACAGATGCAGAAAAACAATACTTAAGTAATCTCACCATATTTTCCTGACTGACTAAAGAATTACTGATCCCTAGTTAAGTTACTTACTACAGCAAGGCAAGATTATGAGTGTTGAGTTATTTACTATAACAAGGTAAGATGAGTTGTGTTGAGTTGCTTACGACAGCAAGGCAAGATGAGGTATGAGGTTGTGTGAGATATCTGTGAGAGATCTTTCCTTTCAGGTTCCAAATAACAAAGTTCTGCTGTGAGAGTTCCATCATAACTCTCACTAATATCTAAAGGATCATTTCAGTGCTGGTTATAGAAAGACATAACATCTGGTTAACTGACTGTGGTACAATAGACACTCAATAAGATCTGTTGTAGCATCTGAAAGCTATAAAGCAATTTTAAAAACTTCCACCCCTAAGGACAACACAGTAAGAACCCCATTCCTGGTTTTCCTGCACATTTATGTGTCTGGATGCAATCAGACGTGTAACATCAAATTTTTATGGTCTATGCCAACCCATGTAATCTTCAGTCTATTTTTCAAAGTTAGCTGGACTGAAATTAACCTCTTCCCTTCCAGAATTCTCTTTTAAAACATATATGTTTAATCACTTATAACAATAATACTGTCTGACATACATGTATATCTCTTTTCTGTCCGGTAGGACCTATTGTAGATGCATTTTAACACAAGCATTTGTAGAAATCAGTGTGATAGTAAAATGACATAAAATCCTTTACAAAACTCCATCTAGCTATGCTGACATATGTTCCACAAGCACTGCCCTACTCTCCCTGGCACAGATAGCATTATCTTATATCATCACACCAGTATTCTTCCATGAGACTATTGTCACATTGTTCAAGGGTATCTTGTATATATATGTCACAGGTTGACAAGGCTTGGAATCAACAGCTGTAGACCTAGGTGATAACAAACCATGGGTATATTATCCACTTGAGTGTCCCTCCACTAACCATGCACTGGTGTAGAGCCCCAGCAGGACGCACCAGTATAAAGGGGTGGCCAGGAAACTATTGGCCAATGTAGACTTGGCAGGATATCTGTTGGATTTCATCTCCTCCTGCAGTCTAATAAGTAAGTATACCAGCATATATGTTTCTCATACAGTGGTCTCATGGAGGCTACCATTAGAGATACACGCAGCCTTGCCATGTTACATGATAGCTTTGAAAGGCAGAATTCCAATATATAACACAGTAAGCAGCAGGCTGTATTTGTACAATAAATGCAAATACAGAGTGTCATATACGTTGTCCATGACCATCCTAGCAATGCTGTCTGGGTAGTCGGGTGCTGCTGCTGGTAGAGGTGCTTTGGAATCATCTGTTGCTATATAACAACACACACACACACACACACTCCCTACAGCAACACCTGCATTATTAGTATCCCCATACTATGATACCATGTTGAACACATTACACCTGTCAGAAGTATAGGACAGCTCTATGGCTTCCAGAAGTGTTTGTAGATGAACCACAATATAACATGTTCAGCCTTATCTCAAATAGAGGCTCCACCATATTGTCACAGTCCACTTTGCCTATGTGTGTTTCCTGCTGCTTCTACACATAATGATTGATATGCCTCCAACCACAAAAATTTACATAATGATACGCATGTCTAATATCAAATGCTGTAAGGTTCCAGATGCCTGCAATTACTCAGGGATGTCCCACTCCATTAAAATTATACTGCTGTGCATGGACTTTTATATGCTATGGGTCTCTTATCACATACCATCATGCCAATGAAATGAATATATTATCTGGCTTTCGTAATTTCACTGTATATGTAATAATGAGCAATAGGCTGCAGCAAGGTATGAGTCGCATTGTCAGCATTAAAGGTGGGTAAGTATGATCTGTAGTGTATACATGTTAAGAACATGTATTACTTTTATAAAAATGCTGATGTCTGCTTCCATAGCAAGGCCCATTATTTTAGTGGATAGTGTTGTTTCTCTGCTTATTGCCAGATCTGTTACATTATGGTCACATATGTATTCTGAATATGTGTTTTCCCTTGAACCTCCTCTATATTGGTACATGTAAACACATGCAACATATTTTCCCTATCATTCCTATCAGACATTAACATACCTCACCTTTACGGTGTCTTGGACATTGCTATATAGTGTTATGTGTACACATGACCATCCTATGTTTTCTACCTTTCCTGTGTATCATCACAGTTACAACTTTGATATTATGCTGGAAATCCAAACACATAGTCCTTGATATTACCACAATGTACATATAAATACTGGTAGGTGGGTGCTAAAATGAATAGCCTATGTCCACCATACCACTACTATTAATCACACTGCCTGCATGCTTTTGGCTACCTCTCGTCATCATCAACTCCCTTTTTCCCATTTTCTACATGGGGTCGGGGTGTCATGTTATCTGTCATCATCTCTCTTGATTCAATACCACACTCCTGCCTTCTTTGAAACTCATGCCTGACTGTCGTAGATCTTCTGTCACACACTCCATCCACCTCTTTGCTGGACACCCTTGTTTCCTCTTACTGTCTGTCCCAAATCTTCTTCACCAGATTGTCTTTTGTTTTTCTGTATATGTGCTTGAACCACAGTAATCTGTTTTCTTTGCTCTTTCTGCAATTGGAGCCACTTTGATTTCTGTTCTTATGTCCTCCTTTCTTTGTCTCTCCCACAGTGTGCATCCTATCACCCATCTTAGGCACTTTATTTCCATCACCACTAGCCTCCTCATCTGCTCTGCCTTTACTGCCCAGGTTTCTGTACCATACAGTAGTACTGCTCACACCACTGTTTTGTACACCTTACTTTTCAGTTTCTTTGGCATTCTTCTGTAATACTCTTCACCTGACACTCTATGCCAGTTGGCTGCAGCCCCCTCTGATTCTACTTTTAACCTCTTCATTCAGACTTCCCTTCCCCTCACCCACAACTCCCAGATAGTTGAAGCTGTTATCCTGTTCCACTATCTTCCCTTCTATCTCAATTTTCAGCTTCTTCTGATTTCCCCAATTTGCTGCCATTACTACTGTCTTATCCATACTTAGTTTTTGTTGAAGCGACAGGAGCAGTCGTGAAAGTGCTAACATTATTTTACTTTTTATTTCTTTGCAAATAAATATTGTGGTTGTGTAAGTTTGGTGCAGTTCCTTTTTTCAGTTGCAAACCAGACTTCACCAGGTTAGCAGTGCTCATTTCTACTGCCTAGCCTCCATTTTACACATTATACTGGTGCCTCACCTGTGTTCTCCTGATCTGTGGGTTGTGCTTGTGGCTGTTCTAGTTCATGTGCCTAGGGTTCTTGAGGTGGATTACCTGCATCATCGGCTGGCAGATCACCATACTTAGCTGTCATCATATTGTACAGCTTGGTACGCTGGCTGACCATCTGAGCTGTCTTTGTTTCACAAACTGGCATGTACTTCATGTGTGTCCTGACACTTGAATCTGGCTTATATCATGCCAGGGTGTCTTTCAATGGCATTCCTTATTATGGTGTGCAAGTGACTTCTGCAGTCATGGAGAAACTTCTCATGGATGTCATCAGCCATACTGCTAGTGGATAACTGGATAACCTATAGCACCTGTGGGAAAAAGGCAGTCATTAGAGATATATTTCATACTATGTTGTAGAGATTTCTCATTTGCGTATTTACATATACATATACTTACCTATTAGGTGACCTTGTGGTATTATACCATACTTAAATGTTTACCTTAAGGCAGCATGCCTCCACATTTGCAAGTCCAATGATAGCATGAGAAACCAATTAAGGGATCCCAATCTCTTTTTCAACATAAATATAACATTTTGGATGGTTGGGTATGTGTCACAGAGACTACCTCTTCTATGAAGCCATCTTCCACCTCACATAAAGTAAAATACTTCTGTTACTCTATTCAAATGAAGTTTAAATGAATGGATGGGAAATGGCAGATTGATCCCCAGTCAAACTCCCCCCAGCAGGAACAAGTGAATGTCCCAATATATCCTTGTTCTGCCTGCTTCTGAGTTATTCATACACAAAATATACGGTCTAAAAGCTGTCATGGTCAGTAAGTCTGGGCTTCTTAAGATCCTCCCAAATCAATAGCCTAGTAAGTACCCATGAATATTATGTGCACTGGCAAGGTATGCAGCAATGAGATTTAGAATGAGACCCCTCATCCGAGCTCACTACCTGAGAGTTAAGAGTCAGTCACCTTTCTGTGTGTAGTGGCATTCACCTTCTATATTAGCAGGCGTTTTGACTGGCACATATGTGCACTCACTTGTACCAAGGATATGTAGGAGACCAACAATTCCATAGAATGATTTCATGGTGGTTTGCTACTCTTGCAGTATTGATAGGAGATGAATATCTTCTCCTGTCCTATGTCACATGACTGCCAGGCACTTTTTCTAGGATGTGTCACATGGCTGTCTGGGACACCTCTACAATATCACCTATGTGATACCGGAATGTTTCAGGGCTAGCATGCCGACTGATAGGCAAATCATGGTTTCAAGTGGAGCAAGTTATATGTGGGGTACACACATCCCATGGACAATCCGCAATAGCTGTCTGTCAGACTTACATTATTTCTTGGTCAAAGAGCTGGAATAATTAAAGCCTGATCCAGCACTATACTGGGTACCTGCTAACTAGACACTGCATGAACTGGCCCTACTCATCCATGCCACTTACCCTCATCTGCAAAAGAACATCTGTGGCAAAATGCAGCATGCACACATTTCCCCAAAGTATTCTCTTGTTTTATTTTTCTTTTGAAGTTATAGCCTCAGCCATTTTTCCAAATGTGTTAAATGTCATCTACCCCTGTTTGCTGCTGGTGAATTATATTGATGTTAGCCACATTACAGAACTGGGCATAGCTTTGTGTTTCAGTTTTACTATATCAGTTACAGTTTGCATGTACACTGCAATATCCTTTTTGTGAAATCAGCTTCAGTTTAGCATAACTATAATTCACTGCATATTTCATAAAATGCTGATATCAAGAGGGTCTAAACCATGTTTCATATGGAATATTACAGATTACCAACAAAATGGGTCACTATCATTTGTTTTCAGCTGTGGCCTGTTGGTGCAGAGGTATGGTGTATATCTGCTGCACTGATAACCCAGGATTGATTGGCAGCTTTGGTGCCTAATGGCCAGAAAGAGGAAGAGAAATGAGCAACTGATTTGAACTTTTTTCCTTTGAAAAAGTGTATGGTGGAATTCCACTTCCAGTATAATTTCTAGCAGTGGCTGTAGTCAGTTCCCAATGTATATGCCTTTGAAGCAGTACACATCAGTAAGTGTACCAGAGTAATGTTGGAGGCACCTCATACAGTTATACTCTGCTTAACTCCTTTATGTGCTATATATTTGTGCTTAGAAGGAAGGAATGCATTATAAATTGTTGTCAGAGCTCAATCTCCCATGGTTTCTGAAATGTTAGCTCCAAATGATCTTTTCTAGGACCTGTACAGCTCACTAAAATCTGTGGAACTTCTCCATCAAATTGCCACACTGGTTGGAAGGAATCTTATGGATCTATAGTTCAAGCCGCACAGTAGGATGACTGTTTTTGGTGTTTCTGATGTGTGTGTTTTAGCCACACAAGGTTTAGATTTAACTTGTTTTATTTTTTATTCATTTATTTATTTTACATTTGTTGACCGGGCTAGTCCAACTGGATACATGTCCATTTTCAGTAGAGGCCCAGGGAGAAAAGCTCCACTAACTGTTACTAGACATATAGATACAATATGTATTTAAGGCAAGGCAATACAAGTTATTTAGATGATAGGTAAACATTAATAAATCAAACAAAGGTTTACAAGACAAATGGAGAAATAATATAAACAAGAGGTATAGATAAATACATACTATTCAATAGAGAGTATGCTAGAAAAGGACAAATTACTATAGTACCTTCTATGATACTCTGTCTAGTACATAACTTTGTTACCTGATAGCAAAATACATTCGTTCAGAGGTTAGTAGGAAGGAGTGCATAGCAAACGCAGAAGTGAGATAAGCTAGATAAAGTATGAAGGATGAAGTGATTAATCTGGGTTAGTGCATGGACATAGCCAGTTATTTTTAAAGTATTCTTTGAGTTGCTTCTTGAAGAGTGGTGTAGAGGACAGAGATGAGAGTTATTTTGGGTGAAGGTTCCAGGTTTTCCCTACAGAGTTGGAAAACAGAGAGTCCCCAGCTTTATTGTGGGGCTTATGTATAGATACTTGCAATTTATTTGCTGAGCATAGGGTGGATAGATTTATGTAGGAGGTAACCAGGCTAGTAAGTATAGGTGTGTTACTAGGGTGATGGAGGATCTTTTGTGTGATAGTAAGCTGGTAAAAGAGAAGTTGATTATGGAATTCCAGCCAGCCCAGTTGTTTTAGATTATGACAATGGTGGGTTCTAAATGGAGAACTTGTGGCAAATCTGGCAATGTTGTTGTATGAGCTTGTAAGTTTGTTGAGGTTACTTTTGGAAAGATTGGTATAAATTTGAGAGGCATAGAGGAGGGTAGAGATAAGATGGGTGTGGGCAGTAGTAATTCTAGCTGAAGGAGTAAGGAAGGATTTAATCCTATAAAGTGAGCCTAGCTTTCTGTTCATTGATTTTATTGCGTTGTTTATGTGTGTGTCAAAGGTGAGGTTATTATCAATTGTTACTCCTAAGAGTTTGGTAGTTGGGTCAGGTGATATAGCAGTACCATTACTGGATAACACTGTGAAGTGTATTTGTGTGGACTTTTTTTGTAGGGTTAAAGAGCAGTAATTTGTTTTTTTGGGGGGTTCAGGAGTAGGCAGCGCTGTAGGAACCAGTTTTCCACAATGTTCAGTACCTTTTGGGTGAGGGATTGGAGTTCAGTTACGGAAGTAGCGGAGCATATTAATGTTGAATCATTTGCATATTGTATGCAGGTAACTTGAGGAATAGTTAAGTTGAGGTCATTACTGAAAATTGAGAATAGGAGGGAGCCTGAAATAGAGCCTTGAGGGACACCTAGGGAGACAGGAAGATTTGTGGAAAGTGTGTTATCCCATAGCACAGCTTGTTGGCGGTTCTCCAGGTAGGAATAGAACCATTTTAGTGCTAGTGAATCAAGAGAGAGAGATTTAAGTAGATTAATAAGAAGCTGATGGTTAACCATATGAAAAGCTTTTGAGAGGCCAATGAAAAGAGCAAAGGTAGAGTGTTGTTATTACGATTTTTGTTGATGCAGTCAGAAAAGGATAAAAGGGCAGAGGTGGTACTATGGAATGGCCGAAATCCATGCTGACAGGTAGCTAGTAAGTTATTTTGGAAAAGGTGGTTGAGTAGTTGTTGGTGGATACATTTTTCCATTATTTTTGCTAAGGGAGAGAGTAAAGCAATTGGTCGAAAGTTGGAAAGATCAGTGGAGTTCCCACCCTTATGTAAAGGGATGATATGGGAGATTTTCCAGATAGATGGGATAGTTCCTTCAGAAATTGTTCTATTTATTAGAATAGAAATGGGATAGGCTATAACTTTGGCTGCTTTTTGCAGGTATTCGGCTGGTAGGAGGTCTGCTGAAGGGGTGCATGGCTTTAGTTTTAGGAGAAGGGTGCAAATGAAGGATGTAGGGACTGGTTGTAGGTGGAATGATGGTAGTAAGCTACATGAGGTGGATGACAGACATGGTTTAACAAGGGGTAGAGAGTTTGCTAGTGATTGGATAGCTTCAGTAAAGAAGGTATTGAAGGTATTGGCAATATGTTAGGTGGTATCTGATGGGGTTGGAGTTTTGGTGTGACCTGGGTGTAGGAGTTTTTTTATGCCTGACCAGAATTTTTGTGGTTTATGTTTGTGGGTCTGCTGGAGCTGAAAGTAGAAGTTTTTTGTCAGTCATTATAGATCTTTTAGCAGCATTTCTCAATTGCTTAAATTCTAGGTGATCTGGGTTTTTAGAAGCTGTCTGTTTGGCCCAGATTTTGTTTCTGAGCGACATTTTCAATCTGGTTTCATTAGTAAGCCATGGAGCAGCTTTAGTCCTAATTCTAATAGTGCGTAAGGGGGCTTGATAGTCTAGAACTTGTAAGAATTTACTGTTAAAGTATGAAACTGCCTCCTCTATCTGGAGGTGTTTCAGTGGTGACCAGTCACAAGCTTTAAGATCAGCCTGGAAGCATTCAAGGCTAAAATTTTTATTGGATCGAGTAGTCCTAAAGAAATTAGAGTTGGGGATGTTGAGTTTTTGTCTGATGACATAGGTTAGTGAATGGTCACTAAGGTCATAAGGAAGAGTACCTGTTTTATACATAGAGGGGTGATTGTTAACTAGGATCCAGTCTAGGGTGCTTTCTTTGTTGTTGGGTTTATTGATTCTAGTAGGGCAGGTAATGATTTTGGAGAAATGGTAAAGGTTAATATGGGTAGTAGGCTTGGGTGAGCTACAAGTAGTCCAGTCTATATTAAAGTCACCCAGCACTATTGTTGCTTGAGGTAGGTAAGTGGAGAGGCAGCTAAGTAATTTTTCAAGAGTATTAATGTTGTTTCCTGGAGGGATGTAGGAGCAAATTAAATAGATGGATTTATAGGTGTTTATTTGAAGTTTAGCAGAAAGGATTTCAGCATTACTGTCAGTAGGGAGCTGCACATTGAAAGAAGTGATGTGTAGCCATGACTTATAAAGAATGGCTACTCCTACACCCTTTTTCGTTTTACGGTCTAGTCTTAATGTATTGTATCCAGGCGGGGTGATTTCATTGTCCTTTGCAGATGGTTTAAGCCATGTTTCAGTAAGACATAGGATGTCAAAGGAATGGACATCTAAGAGAGCATGCAGATGGGGTATGTTATTGTTAATACTATGCATATTAAGATGAGCTATAAGGAGAGAGTCAGATGATTTATCTGGGTTGTAAGAGGTGGATGGAATGAGTGTTTGGGGATTGGAGCTATCTTTGTTGTAGGGACCAGGGTTGGGGGTGAATGTCTCCATCTAATAGGAGACAAATTTAGAGAAGGCTTGGGTGATCCTGCATAAACTATAATGGCATAGTGACTGTATGAAACAGTGAGTTTCTCTCTTGACATTTTCAAGATGTGTGTGGGGTATCTGGTGGTGTCTTTCCAAACTCACGTATGCAGTATTATTAACTGATGGGATATCCTGACAAGGACAGCCATACACTAGCCAGCATACCAAAGCTTGAGGATTCTCCTCCTTTTGTTCATTTGACATATGACCTAAGTTTGAATGCTGGAGGTACATAAGGGATGTGTGAGTGAAAATTACCTTAGAATTTCTTTGCCACCAGTCTGAAAACAGAACTTTGCTTTTTCTTTAGTCTGTGAGATATACTAATAGTACAGCTACATCACCATTAGGCAGATAAGTACCTCACTGGGAACCCTTCCTTTTCTTACTACTGCTTTAAATTTTTGTACATATCATCCAAGAAAGTGAAATATACCTGTGGGAGGTAAATTCCACAAATGGATCATCCCTAAAAGTGCTTGTTTTGCCATAGTGCTGAACATAACTATAAAGAGTATGCAATTTGTCAGTCCTTTGTCTCCGAGACCTTACACAGACATCTCTCTTTCTTAAAAATGTATTTAGAAAACCAAAGGCTCAAAAAGCTCACACATAGGTTCATAGGTAGGTACTAGGCTATTTGTCCTAGGGCCTATATAAGCCTAGCCAAATGGTACCCTGGCTTTTGCCACCCAAGAAAATTATTTCCATTATCTGATCCACCCTGCTCTGATGTCCATTCATTACCTATGAAGAAGAATAAGAAGACTAAACTCAAGGTGTCAGCTGTCCAGCCTGACATAGACGTCTCTCCTGTGTCTGTTGAAGAGCCTTCAGATCATCCAGTTCCTACATCTACTCTTTCTGTCACAACTCCATTGGAGGCTAAGGGACAGCCCATTTATACATCTATTGTGGATGATCTGATGTCTGCTTTAGATAGAAAGGGAGAACCCAGGCTGCTTATCTCTGAGGGACTTTAGGGTATTCCCCAAAGTTTAGTTATTGAGGAAATACCTGGTTCTCTAACAGTAGTCCCCTAGGTCTCTGATCCTCTGCATTATGTTCAGGCCGTGGTCCCAACAAAGAAAAAGTAAAGCACCAAGCTTACCCCCCCCCCCCGATGGTGAGAGATCAACAAAAAGAATGGAAAACTTTACGCATGGCCTGTTTGAAGCCCTTTTGTCTTTGAAGACCCATCAGCATTTTCAAGCTGCAACTACTGCTGCACCTCTTTCCTCTACCTCGATTAAGAGACAGCAGGAGACTTCCAATGATGAGGAAAATCAGGATTCATTTGTGTATTCTCTGCCTTATTCTTTATAGGCTGATTGCCAATCTTTTCTGACCTCTTCTGATTAATTCTAATAGTTGTTTTTCAATATTTTGTATGCCCTACTAATAATCTCTTTTTAATAGCGGCTTCTGTTCTAGATTCTACAAAAAACCCAACCAGTGCATCTCTTTCATTTAGGATTACCCTATCCCTTTCTCTTTGTCTACACACTGATATCAATCCCTGGTAAGGAAGGCAATCCCTTGCCTGTAATACAAATTTTTTTTGATCTCTTCCCATTCCATCACCTTTTCTTCTCCAATTATTTCTTTCCAATAATTTTGTTCCTTTGCCAGCTTACTCCAGTAAATGTCAGCCTCTTTTGCCTATTCTCTGTACTCCTAATTGCAGTCATCACTTCTGGCAAAATCTCCTTTCTCCATTCCCGTGTTGGCTTAGTTCTCACTACAGTTTCTGCAACTTTATAAATATAATATTCTATATGGCTGTTATTCTTCTAAAGGATTTGCATCCAAAATCCCATTATTTCCTTATTTCTTGAATTACAACACTCTCCCGCTTCATCAGTATCCCTTTCCACTTTGAATTGTAAAATTGTCAAGTATTCTTGGTAAAGGCTGCAATCCTTATCTAGTGGATGTCAAGGCCAAATTGTTACATTTTCCTCTGGACAAACAATATCTCTTTGGATCTGCAGCTGCAAATCTTTTAAGATCGTACAGGAAAAGGGAAGGTCATGCAAGACTTGAAGCAGATTTTTCCTTTCTCCAGTGCCTAAGTTCCAGAGAATTATCATGTTAAAGCAGGCCCTTTTGTCTGAAGAGAAAAAAAAACAACCCCAAAAAGACAAACGGGCTAAGATTTCAAGACAAATCAGGACAGAACAAGAGATTAAAGTCTTCCTTTCCTGATATACCTGAAACCTTATGACAATCCCTTTTACCTCCTTCTCTTTGCCTTTGTCAGGTTCCCATATCCCAAAGACTCTCTCTCTCTCTTTTCTGGTCTGCAAGGAAATCACTACAGAGAAGTGGCTTATTTCTGTTGTTGAAAAGCAGGTATCTTGAAAGTCTCATCCTCCTTTCTCTGGAATCCCCCACCCTCCTCAAAATCAGTTCCCTCTAGTTCTGTTTTTTTACTCCAGGATGTTCCTAGTCCACAGAAAAGAAGGCTTCTGGAGACCAGTTCTAGATCTTTCCTTTCTCTTCACCATTCTCAATGTCCCAAGTTTGAAAATGCTAACTCTCCAGGCTCTACTCCCTTTGATCTTCCCACTGGCCTTTCTAGTGTTATTGGATTTGAAGGATGTTTATCTACAGATCCCTATCCATCCACTTTTTTGATAGTTTTCACGATTCTTTATTTCCTTATCACATTTTCATTTTTCTCCTTTATCTCTTGGTCTTTCTATGATCCAAAGGGTATTCACAAAGTGTTTAGCTCCTGTCATAGCTTTCTACAGACTTCAGGGAATCCACATATTCTCTTATTTAGATGATCCACTTCTCCAGGCTCCTTCATAAAACACTCTTATGAAGGATCTGGAGTTCAGAATGGATCTTCTCCTCTGTCTAGGACAGTGATGGTGAACCTTTTGGGCTCAGCGTGTCAACAATTTGGAAAATGCCTATCTTGACTCTGCTGGCGTGTCACCTCCACCCCCTTGAACAAAAAACAAACAATTCTTTACATATTCATTTATTTTAAATAAATACAGTCCAATCATTTATGCTGCTATGTATTATAAAAGTAAAAGAAAAAATCAGTGACTTACAATAGAGAGAATGATATATGCACTGATAAATGGGCTTAAAATGGTGCACCAAAAAAAAAAATACCCTACTTTTAATAATAATTTTGTATTGAACTGAAAAATAATATGGAACAGATTGCATTTTATTTCATTAACATCAACTAATGACTTTTTTGTTGCTGAGTTTTAATAGATAAGTACAGGGTCACATATTTCTTGTATTTTTGTTCAGTTTCTTTGGTAATTCGGGTGTTGGTGAACTAGTGGTGTAGCTAGAGTTTGTGTCCCTGGGACTGACTGAGTTTGCAACCCCCCCCTTCACAAAATAAAACATAATACACATCATAGTCATACAAAAAGTGAAAAGGACTGTATTCCTATCCATTGTTAAAATAGATGCCTCACCCTTGATACTGGAGTTGCAATCCACAAACTTGTTTGTCCAGTTATGAAAAAACATTTTCTTGACACACACATGAATTATTTTCCCCAGTAACCCCTTCATTAGTTTCTATTCTGTATGCACAAGCACTAAAATGACACAATAAATTATTTTGCCCAGTGGTCACTTCGCGATTGCGCAACCATTAAACAGCTTCCTGATGACCTGCTGCTGCTGCTGCTGTGTGCCCGTCATGGTATGCAACTTAGCCAAACGGAATGCCACCATGGCACCACTTGACTAACTGCCAGGCCGAAAAAAAAAACATAACAGCTTCTCAAAAGAAGAAAAAAAAAACAGCTTATTGAGTGCCGCCCAGCCCTTTGTGGTGAATGCTGGTGTGTCACCCAAAATATCGTGGCATGTTATCTTTGACATGCATGTCACAGGTTCGCCATCACTGGTCTAGGATACACTTTGAACATAAAAAAGTCTGTTTTGACTCCGTTACAAAAACTTGATCTTCTTAAGGTTGCAAGATCAACAAACTGTCAATGATATATTTCCTACCTTCAGGCAAGGTTCTGATCTTGACAAAATGCTTTCAGAGCCTTCCTTTTTTGCACATGACTTGAGCAATAGAGTTTTTGAGAGCTCTAGATTTCATAGCATCAACTATTGCTATGCTTCCTTATGCCAGACTACACATGAGGAAGCCACATTGGTATCTATAATTAAGGATAATTTGCTTGTTGCTCTGATGTCCTTATTTCTTTGTCTGTTCCACAGTGTGCTTTCTAACACTTCTCTCAGGAACTTCATCTCCACCACCTTAAGCTTCAACAGCTTCCCTATCCTCACTGCCCAAGTTTCTGTGCCATACAGAAGTATTGGTTGCACCACTGTTTTGTACACTACTCTTTTTAATTGATTTGGTATTCTTCCATCATAGGTTCACAGGTTCATAGGTAAGTACTAGGATAGCTGCCCTTGTAGGCCATTTTAAGACTAACCAGTTTCCCTTTTTATGTTCAAATTAACCTATCCCATTTGATTTCAGATCGGCCTTACCCATCCCATGGTTGATAATTACTTACTCACTCCACTTTACTTTACTATCAGTCTGGCCCCTTTACTAAGCTACATGCTGCCTAATAATGCTTACATATGATATAACCTGATAATTATTGTAAAGATGATTGTATACCTAATAACTCTTGTATTATTTGTTTTCTCTAATATGAATTGTAATGATGATTGTATACCTAAAAATTCCTGTATGACTCTTTTTCTCTAATATTGAATGTCTAATTACTATTGTTAAATTGTCTTGTATTACATGCCTGGAACTTTTCTCCCTGGGTCTCCACTGAAAAAGGGCTTTTGCTCAGTCGGACACTCCTGGTCAACAAATGTAAAATAAATAAAATAAAATAAATAATTATATATTACCCATAATGGGAACAACTGGGATCATACCACAGATAATTTGAGGGAACTCATGAATGCAGTAACACATTTAGGAGCAGCCTCTGTCCATTAGTAGTACAGGGGGCAGTCCTGGAGTAAATCTTTTTTCCCATCCACAGATCCAAGTTGCAATTGAATATAAACAGAGATGAACTTTGTTTAATGTGGATGGGGAGTCTGTTTCAGGGCGGTATTATCCTCTGAAAGATATATCTGTTCCTCTAAACTGTTTTATTTATGTTGCAGAAGAGGTTTAGATCCCTAGACCAAGTATTTCTGATGCCACTGGACTTGCTGACGTGAAGTAAAGCCATCAGTATTGAATCAGAGGATGCTTTGTATGCCAGACACAGGTCACCTCTTAGCAGTCTGTAGGAAACTGATTATAGTGGAAGACATTTGAGTCAGTCCATTTTGGTCATGTGGTTTAGGCCTTGTATCCTTTTAGTAAGGTATCTCTGTGGGTATTCCAGTTGTTGCATGTGTCTAGACAGATGCATGTCAAAGGGGGAATTATATTCAATGACTGGCATAATGAGGGCTGAATAAAGGGGTCAATGACATCCCTAGATCTAGACATAATCTCTTTGTTTATAGGCTGTGCAATACAGAAACATTTTCTTACAACAATGGACATATGTTGGTTAAAAGTTAGGTCACTGTCCACATAACTTCAAAAACCCTGAAGAACTGCATCAACTCTTAGGGGCTTATTGTCAATGTGGTATTTCTATCGGGGTAGATGACTTCCCAAAGGATGCAATAATGCATTTTTTGGTATTTAGTTTCAGTTCATGATTTTGGCACCAGCTGTTTATTAGGGGCACACCTTATCATACACTATCCCTGACACTTTGTGTCAGTTGGCTGCAGTGCCTCTAAATTTTGCTTTCACGTCTTCATTCAGACTTCCCTTCTCCTCAACCACATCTTCTAGATACCTGAAGTTGTCAACCTCTTCCACTGTTTTGCTCTTTTGTAATAATTTCTTATAACTTTTCATTATTTCAGTCTTTTGTTATATAGTTTTTAATATGGAAGTTCCACTAGAGAGGTTTAGTCCTCACTTTAGCTATTAATATTTAATGATTGTTCTATGCAGCTGTTTGAAGTCTGCTAAAAGTTAAAAGTGAATGCAGCAGCCCTCCCAGTTGTGTCCAGAATTACTGGGAAATTTGCCTAGGTCTTCAAGTTGTAGAAGGCTAGCCCTGAAGAATTTCCTAAAGATCGTCTGATTTGATCCATGGTACCACTAGACCTAATGAAAAAGATGACTGATTTGTGGTCAGATTTAAGAAGGAATGAAAGGATGTGGGCGGAGTATGGGCAAGGCCTAAAATGGTATGGTTGAGGTCAAGGATATTAGAGCCTCTAGTGGGTAGTTCCACTTTGCGCCAGTGCATTGGTATTAACAAAGTCTAAAACATGTTGAGTATTTCCATTGTGGGAGGAACAAACATGCCAATCAACACTCTCAAGCAAGTAGGTATTTTAACCTTCTATCTTGCCAGAGTGGCTCTCTTCCTTATCTTATTTCTGTCTTTCTGCAGGATGTGTACAGAAATGATGAGAATAGTTACTCTCCTGCTTCAGTGTGTGTTTTTTAGCAAGCATGTTCTAAAGTAATTCACACTCGTACATCCCTTGCACCTCCTGCCTTCAGACTTATTTTGTATGGTGGACATACAGCACGAGGAAGGCACCCAGGCTTTGTTATACTGGGTGGGCATATGGCTATCCTTGGCATGATATTAGTTAATAATACTGCAGTAGTGATCAGCAGGACATGCACTATTATGTTAAGTTCTTACACAACTGTACCTTTGGTAGAGTGATAACACTGCTAAGTGTAGAGTACATCATCTCTAAAAACAGACTTTAACAAAATTGGCATTGCTGTGCACTCAAATGAAATACATTAAAGTATGTTAGTAGTAGTTTTCTTCCAATTTTCTGCAGCCTTTGTAAGGGAATGGGAAGTTGAAGGAAGTATAGTGCAGGATTCCTGTGTTCTTTAAATCACTTTATTGTGTTTTTTTTAAATGATTTACAGTTAACTTGCTGCTAAATGGGTTGGGGTCATGTGTGTAGCTCCATTTTTTGGGTAAATAAGCAATAACTGAGGTACAATCTGAAATTCTGAGTTCTGAGACATACCATTTTTAAAGAATACATATGAGGGTTTCATGCCAAGTTTGCTGGCATTGTGCCAGTTTATCATTTTTGACAAAAATGTTTGATGTACTGTTGCAAGTATAAAGTTCAGTTTACTTTTGCTAATGTTAACTATGACAGCTCTGTATACAGTAACCTGCATGTTTGAGCCCAGTGTAGTGCATAGGTATTTTTAATGTTATAAGGTAGGAGGCCAGATGCTATTTGCCTAATTCCAGCCTTGTGCATTTATGCTGTACAGCATAGTGGCATGTACTGCCAGTAAGCAGGGTACAGTAGATAATGGGAAGTCTTAAACCATATACTGTCATTACACATACGGCCTGTATGGTATTTAACTCAAGGTCATTACAATAATCAGTCCATGTTGGATCTAACTGGATATCATCAGAAGAAACAAATTGTCAAAATGTAGTGATCAGTCAGTGATTTGGGCTTAAGCCTCTCACCATTTTTACATGTGTGGTCTGCATAATGTGAGTCACAAATCCAAATTCTTAAGGATTTCATTCTGACCCAGCTTTCTTTTCAGTTAGCAACAATACAATCCTGTCTCAGTTGACTAGACTGAGTTTGTTCAATACTCCTAAAAATAATTTGCTTGTGATGCGTCACAATCTCTTTGCAGTTTTCATCTTATGCTTAAAAATACTAACAGCTTTTAATGCCATGCTAAGCTAGTCGATACAATGGGCCACAACATTGGGCAGGGCTGAAGTTTTCATTTTCGTGACCTATTAGATGTTCTTCGTGTTCCACTGTTGCAGTCATTACATTTGGGTTATCTGCTTGCAGGTAGCCCTCAGTCAGCCTGATTATCTAAGTCTTGGGTCATGCGTCGGTTGCTGTCTCATCTTCCATGATGTCAGGTAGTCGGGTATAAAGCATGCAGCTGATGTCATTACGTCAGTCTTTCTTGCTGTGCGGTGCCCATAGATGCAGTTCGCAAGTGCTGGTCAGCTGACTCCTGAAATTTTCATTTTTGAGTTTCAGATCCGAAGTCTTCAACAAAGCTAAGTACCCCGTTGGGGATCCTTTTTCTTGCTCTAAAGCAATGTCAGTAAAAGTTAACAGTAGTATTACTTGTGGAAAGCAAATACCTCATAAAGATTTTCATTCATACTACATTCCTTGCTTAGGCCCAGACCACGACGTCCCTCTCTGTCGGTTTTGTGCCTTATTCAATCCTCGAACTATTCGTCGTCGGTTCCTTTTCGCATCTAACTATTTTGATACTCAGTTTAATTATCCAGAAATGGCTTCAGTAAGCCACCGAACTACTGACATTTGAAAAAATGCAAAGATAAAGACAGAGACAGACCGCATAGGTCCAAAGCTGCCGACGACACTTCCGTTAAGCTAGTCGCCAGTTTGCCGGTACTCAGTGAGGCGCTTTCGCAGCCCCTGATACCCGCTACTTCAGATTCGCAGGCCTTCCACTGAGACCCATTCAGAGTCCGGTATGCCTTGAGATGCTTCTTCGACTATGGAACCTGCGGATGTCTCTACCTTGGATGGGTCTGGAGCCGCTGTGCTGGCACCGGCTTCTGAGCGTGTATTCAGGCCTACTGACTTGCATATTAAACCAACGCCATCTTCTTCTTCAAGGTCTAAAACTCGATCCAGACCTAAAAAACAGATGCCCAGACCGCATGGTCGGGTCCCTATACCTAAAAAATAAATGATAAGAATGGCTGAAGACCTTATTACTCTAATCAGGGGAAGCCCCCCTTCTCCCTCTAAGAGACCTAGAACTGATTTTCCTTCTGATTCTTCTGATCAGGATTCTGAAATTTCTGTTTCTTCTGATGACTAGGATTTGCCTTTATCTGCCTATGAGGATTCTGATGCAGAGGACTCTATTCCCTCTGCTTCCCCTCCAGAAGATTTCTCTTTTGGTAAAACTTTGCATACTCTTAGGGAGCACTTCAGCTGGGAAAACCAGGATTACTCTGACTCCAAAAGGAGGCTTAGGGAATTCTTACTCCTACCTCAACACAGGCCTTTAGCTATCCCTCCTGTACTGGACATTGTAGATGATGCCTTCTTAGAATCTAGCCTGGCCCTAGACACTTTACCTCTGGCTCCCAGGAAACCTGACAGGTATTACAGAGTACCTGACTCTCACAAGTTTCTCTTTAAGAATCCTACTGCAGATCCAGATACCATTTCAGAGGGACCAAAGGCATTAAGGCTACTACTGCCAAAAACCATACCCCCCTCTGATAGAGATTCCAGGGCCCTGGACTGATGGGGTAAGAAGGTATACACTTCTGCTACTTTGTCCATTAGGGCCTTAAAACTGCCAGTTTCATATGTTAAAGTATAAACAGCATATTATTGGATTGCTTAAACAGAAAATGATGTTGATTCTTGACTGTGCTGAAAATAAAGAATTACAGGATTTAATGCATTCTGCTGAACAAGTTGGTAAACATACTTTGCAATGTAGTTTTGATTCATTAGCTGCATCTTTCAGAGCTGCTGTCACTGGGACTGTACTTAGAAGGCACGCCTGGCTTAAGGAGAAAACTTTGCCAGATCATGTTAAATCTAAATTACTGGATGCTCCTTTAAACCAAGACCGCCTGTTTGGCAACAGAGCAGTAGAAGTACTCAAAAAGATGGAGGAAAAAGCTAAATCTATGCAAACTGTTAAAAGATTTCCTGCAAGTACAGCCTCGCAGATTTAGTAGTCACTGGCCTTCTCAGACTTGGTCCTTTCCTGTCTCTTTCAGGCCTTCTCAGTCCAAACCCAGGACCAGCAGACCACCCAGCCTTCAGTCTCAAGGTACTCACAGGCCTAAGCAGTGGGGGGCTCCCACTTCCAAAGCAGGAAGTAGTAAGACACCCCCCTATGGTAAACTGTCACAATGGATTAACCTTAAGCCTTCCAAGCCCTGCTCAACTGACTGTTCCTTTAGGGGGAAAGATTGCCCTGCATGCAAAAAACTGGGAACTCATTACCCAGGACAAATGGGTTTTAAATATAGTTACCCAAGGATACATATTCCACTTCCACTCCTTACCAACACCAAATGGTTGGCCAGACCTACCCCCAAATCAGTGGGCAGAGGTTCTCTCTCTCCTAAGTATCAGGACTATTCAACCTGTCCCAGAAGAGGAATGGGGGCAAGGTTTTTAACTCAAGACTTTTCCTGGTACCAAGAAAAGACAATTCCTGGCATCCTATCCTGGGCATGTCTATCCTAAACATTTGTTTGGTAATCCCAAAATTCAAAATGCTAACTCTTCATCAGCTGCTTCCCATGCTAGGCAAAAATGCTTGGTTGGCAACATTGGATTTAAAGGAAGCTTACCTGCACACCCCAATCAGGGAATCTTGCAGAAAATACCTACGCTTCAGAGCAGGCTACATGCACTATCAGTTCTCTGCACTGCCTTTTGGCTTATCTACTGCACCCAGGGTATTCACAAAGTGCCTAGCTCCAGTCATTGCATTCTGCAGGCAAAGAAATATTCAAATATATCTATACCTGGACAATTGTCTAATTCAGGCAGAAAGCCAGGACATACTATTAATTCATCTGGCATTTGTAAGGAAACTACTAACTTCACTGGGGTACACCATAAACGAAAATAAATCACACCTAGTACCCTGCCAACAAATTGTATTCGTGGGAGCAAGCTTGAATACAACTTCCCAGATGGCCTACCTCACTCCAGAGAAACAAGTTTATTTCACAGCCTACTTCAAACTACTGGCCACAAAGACCAAGCTATCTGCAAGGAAAATACTGCAAGCCCTGGGGTTCATGGCCTCTTGCATTCTACTAATTCCATATGCAAGACTGCATATGAGGAAACTACAATGGTATCTAAAAAGCCTATGGTGTCAGCATTCTCAGGACCTACAATCAATGATTCCTATCATTCCTTGTATAAAGACAGAGTTCCTTTGGTGGGCAGAGGCCTGCCACCACAACAAGGGACTGCCATTCATTCTACCCCCTGCTTCCCAAACCTTAACAACAGATGCATCAGACTATGCATGGGGGGGGGCTCACTTGGCAGGGCAGTGCATTCAGGGCAAATGGAACCTGAGTCAAATGCACCTGCATATCAATCAAAAAGAAATGTTAGCTATACAGAATTCTCTGACAGCCTTCAAGGACCACATGCTTCCAGGACAATTATTGGTAAAGGCAGACAATGCCACCGTTATGTGGTACATAAACAAGCAGGGGTTAACCCACTCATACCCTCTCTGCAAACTAGCCATGGCTCTGTGGAACACAAACTTGAGCTACAAAGTGCACCTACAAGCTCAATTCCTGCCAGGCAAGCTAAATACACTGGCAGATGACCTAAGCAGAAATCTCATGGACCCACACGAGTGAAAACTGGAACCAAAGATATTCAACATTTGAGAAACAAATGGGGGAGCCCAGAGATAAGACCTGTTTGCCTCCCCTCAGAACTACCAATTGGACAAATTCTGCACAAGGTCTCCCCACAGACAAGCTTGGAAAGTGGATGCCCTGTCCTTCACCTGGAAAAAACTATCAGTTTATGCCTTCCCCCCTCTGCCTCTCCTCCAAAGTTCTAAAGATCAAACAGGACAAACCAAGGACAATACTTATTGCACCAGACTGGCCATGCCAACACTGGTACCTTCTTTTGCGCAGTGTGTCACTGCTGGAACCATGGCACCTGTCTCAGACCCCTTCCCTGCTGTCCCAGCAGGAGGGCCAGATTCTGCACCCTCAGCTTCAAACCCTGAACCTTGCAGCCTGTCTAATTCCCTGAGCTCTTCATTGCCATCCCTCAGTAAGCAGATGATGAATGTCATTCTGGAGGCAAGGAGGCCTAGTACTAGAAAATCCTATGCTGAAAAGTGGAAAATATTCTGTTCCTGGAGCCAAATCCAGGGGATGGGCACAACAGTGCCCAATTTACCTCATATTCTTCAATACTTAACTGATATGCTTCACAAGGGCCTTTCTTTCTCTTACATTAAAATTCATGCCTCGGCATTTCAGCACATTATAATATGGAGTCACCCCTCTTCTCTCATCCACTGCTGAAGCACTTCCTCAGAGGGGCCAAAAATGTAAGACCACCCAGGAGAGCCCCTACTCCAGCCTGGGACCTTAACTTTGTATCAGAAAAGCTCACTCTACCTCCCTTTGAGCCAGCAGCAACTGCAGAGTTGAAATTCCTTTCTTGGAGAACAGCCTTCCTTCTAGCCATCACTTCAGCAAAGAAGGGTGTCTGAATTACAGGCCCTCATGGCAGTGAAGCCTTTCATCATCTTTCATGCGGACAGGGTGTCCCTCAGGACCAATCCTTCCTTTATGCCCAAGGTGATGTCCAGTGTGGCCCTTAATCAGTCCATTCATTTGCCAACCTTCTTTTCTAATCCACAGAACAAAGGGGAACGCATCCTGCACTCCTTAGATGTGCACATGCAACTTGGATTTTACTTGGACAGGACTAAGCCTCTAAGTAAATTTGAACAGCTGCTGGTTACATTTGCTGTAGGGGCAGAGGGGAAGCCTATTTCAAAGCAAACTATTTCTAAGTGGATAGGCCATTGCATTCATTTCTGCTATAAGCACCATGGAAAACCTACCCCACAGGGGATAAGACCCCATTCAACCAGGGCTGCATCTACTTCTACAGCCTTTCTCAGAGGTGTTCCTACCAGGGACATCCTAGAAGCTGCTACCTGGAGTTCTGTACATACCTTCACCAAGCATTACCACTTGCCATTTTTTTCTAAATCCAGAGCTGGTTTTGCCACTGCAGTTTTGCAGGACCTAATAGCTGGTCCTAATGATTTCTAACTGCCTCCTCCCTTTCTTAGTTTTGGAAATCTACGCAAATGTAATGACTGCAACAGTGAAACATGAAGAACATAGTACAGTTGTGTGCACTTACCATAAATGTAGATGTTCGAGTGTGTTCACTGTTGCAGTCCTGGTTACCCTCCCTCCAGCCCCCCTGACTTATATTGGCTATACCTTTCTTCTTGCTTACTGTATTTAAGCTTTCTGGTGTATTTGCTTTTTGTTGGAGGTGTAACCTTGTATATAATTGCTTCCCATTATGGGGGCACCAGACATCTGGGGCAAGAAAAACTGATGTAATGGCATCGGCTGCATGCTTTATACCCCTGACTACCTGACATCATGGAAGATGAGACAGCAACCGACGCAGGATCCAAGACTTTGATAATCAGGCCAACTGAGGGCTACCTGCAAGCAGATAACCCAAATGTAATGACTGCAACAGTGAATACACTCAAACATCTACATTTATGGTAAGTGTACACAACTGTACTTTCTCTCTTTACCTGACAACATCTCAGTTTCATTTTGAGAGCTTTATGTGTCCTGTTTCTTGTTCCTAATTATTTTGGACCATACCACAACACTAGGGCCTTATCTTAGCACTGTTTAATGCACAGTAGTCTATGAGTAGAAGTCTCATGAGATTCACTTGGCATATGTGAGATTCTGCTTTTTAATACTTTTACATGTTCCTGCCTGGAGTAAGCATTTCTTATAGTTTAGGTCAAGATTCATGTGCTATAACCATAGTCCATTTTTGTGGGTACTGCTTGTATATTATCATTTCCTCCTAGATAATTGTTCTCATGCTATATGATGGTGCAAATTATGCAGTAACCAAAACTAAAGACTCTCTTGCATTTTTATAGTATGATATTAAGTTTAGTTGTGTCTGACCTACACAGTCACGTCTGAGTTAACTTGGTTTACTATGAATTCCTGTTAACTGGTAGATGACAAATCTGCCTACTGTATTACTGTCTGGATTATCCTGATTGCTGCTTTTTGACTTTTTCTAGCTAGAGAGCTAGTTCAAATGGGATTTGGTAGAATACTGTGTCTTTGTATCCTGAAACACAATGGGCAAGTAGCAAAATCTTGGTTGGGTGATCACAAACACTACAGAAAAAAAATATTAAAACTTAAAATGAACGGCATAACTTTTTGGTTACTGTGTAATTTGCTGTAACTATTCTGCCAAGAGATGTAACATCCCTGAGACAAGCAGTACCAAACTATTCAAAAGAAACAAATGTCAGCTGCTTTCAGGTCTTCAGATGTCCTTACATTCATTGTTGCTGTATTCTTAACATATGGGATTCTGTACCATGGAAGTCCGACATCCTGCTGGTTTACCAAAGATTCCTGCTGCTTTAAAGGTATGCCAAACATGATCCAAATGCTCCTTGCGTAGTGTAGGGCGTAAAGGTGATGTTCAGGTATACCACTACCATAGTCAGAACTTTTTTGCCACCAGTTCAAATGTATATTTTCACCATTGATCTGTTTACCTCTGACTGTTTTCTGCCAGTTGAATGCATTTTCATTCATCCTAAATCTTCGGGACTTACTGTATCTAAGCAAACTATTTCTTCTTGGATTTCTAAGGCTATTTCTTTTTGTTATACTTTTCATGGCAAGAGCCTTCCCTCTTCAGTCAAGGCTCATTCTACTAGAGCTGTGGCTTCTTCTGGTGTTTTTTTCAAGAGCTTAGATACTAATTCTATTCTTGAAGCAGCTACCTGGACTTCTGTGCATACCTTGACCAAGCACTACAAACTGGATGGCATCTCTAGAGCTAGAACTGGTTTTGCTATTTCTGTTCTTTATGGCTTTTTAGGGGGCTCTTCTGCTCCTTCTCCTCCCTAGTTTCCTGTTGACCTTTGGGACTCTCCCAGATGTTAAAAATACTGCAGCAGTGAATGCAAGCACATAGTACAGTTGTGTAAAATTTTACGATAATGGTAGATGTCCTTGCCTTCACTGCTGCAGTATTCGCTCCCTCCCTCCTTCTCCCTAGTCCTTTGCCTTCCTAGATGTACAGATTACCTCTTGGGTTCCTTAGATTGTTGTTCCTACTGGGGCAATCAGTTCTGACTATGGTAGGCCTGAACATCACCATAATACCCTACTCTACGCAAGGTGCATTTGGGTGATGTTTGGCATACTTTTAAAGCAATAGGAGTCTTTGGTAAACTGACCAGATGTTGGGTTTCCATGGCAGGGATCCCATTTGTTAAGAATACTGCAGCAGTGAAGGCAAGGACACCTGCCATTATGGTAAGATTTTACACAACTGTACTTTCTTGCATAAGCAGTTTGGAGCTCTTGAGAGACTGCAATATAGCGCTTGAATATTTTCTTAGTGTATTTCTTAAGACTGCTGCTATCCAAAGAGTTAGAAGCATTAAAGAGCAACCAGTTCTATGGCTAATGGAGGAATATGAAACTGTTTTAAATATATATCTATATATATATATATATATATATATATATATATATATATATATATATATATATATATATATATGTGTGTGTGTGTGTGTGAGTGTAGCTACATCTCATGATAAATCTGTTGCTTAATCAAAAGTGAGGTCAAATTACTCTAAAAAGACAAGTTGGTTTTAGAATCCTAAACTTTTAAGCTTTTCTGGAGTGAAATTAAGAATTTAACTATATAATGTAAAATAAGTAATTAGAAGAGCTGACAACAGCTAAAATTTCATATTTAGACTGAAGTATCTAATTAACACTTTTCTGCAAGCTATCAGTGATGCTTTTCTATTCATTCTGGCAAATAGACAGGACATTATAAGTCACTTTCCTAACACTTGTCCTCCTAGTTTAATGTTTTAGTCATAGGTGGCTCTACAGTTAGGCATACACATTCCACACTCACCAGATTTGTCAAGAACAGAGAGGCTATAAGCAGCATGTCCTGTGCCAGGATCCATGATATTGTGAGGATCCTAAGGTTCGTAAAACTAGACAAATGTAACTATGACATACTAATGTCCCACGTCAGAGTGAATGATGTGAGTTGCTACACCCAGAGGGACAGACAGAGAGACATGATGGAATTTACTATGCATTTGTTAGGGGCAAGAAAACCCTGTTCTTGAATAGTATCTTACCTTCAACCAGAAATGATGCTTAGATAACAAGACAAGGTAATTGGCTTTAACAATTGGTTAAGTAGTTGGTACCATTCTAGGGTGTTCCAGTATGAGTCTGCTTGTGATGAGACGATAAATAAGATTTCTTGTTTGGCAGGGATGGCTTACACCTCTTATATCAGGGCTTTTATATTCTGGCTAAAGCATTTTCTATCCCCTAGTGCCAATTCAAACTAAGATTCAAACATCATGATGACACCACTCAGTGCTAGGAATCTAAAGAGAAAGATGACAGAACATAAGGCCTTCCTCCAGCTCAAATCCATTCATATTTGTTTAGTTACTGAGACATGGTGTCAGCGCAATTAGGGCACTTCATCTGTACCAGAGTTTTGTGCTTATCATACCTTCAGGCCCCTGGGGAACTGTATGAGAGTATCTGTATTCATTAAAAACACAATCACCTCATGTCAGATTGTTCTGTGATACTAAACTGGAGCACCTACAGATCCAAATCACCTGTAACATATCCAACTTTTACTTAATTGCTATCTATAAATCCCCAGTGATGTCCCTTGCAGATCATAGGAATTACCTTAATACCAAGGGGTTAAATATTAGCCAAATATCTACTAGGGCAATTGAATTATCCATTACTGTTTGGCATGTTTGCTCCTCCCACAATTGAAATGGTCAGCATTTTTAGATGTTAATATCAATGCACTGTAGCAATGTGAAACTACCCACTAGAAGCTATAATATCCTTGACCTCAACCATACCAGCTTAGTTCCTGCCCATAATCCACCCACATCCCTTAATTCCTACTTAAATCTGATCAGAAATCAGTTATCTTTTTCATTAGGCTGATGATAACATGGATAAAAATCAGACCATCTTTATGGACTTCTACAGAGCAAGCCTACTTCAACTAGAAGAAGACCAAGGCAATTTTTTCCAATAATTCTGGACCTAACTGGAAGTCTGCTGCATTCACTTTTAACTTTTAGCTGACTTCAAACAGCTGCATAGAACAATCAGCACCCATTTGCCTTAAATATTAATAGCTAAAGTGAGGACTAAACCTCTGTAGTGAACTTCCATATTAAAAACTATAACAAAAGAATTGAAATAATGAAAAGTTATAAGAAATTGTTATAAAAGGGAAAAAGCAGTGACAGAGGTTGACTGCTTCAAGTATCTAAAAGATGTGGTTGAGGAAAAGGGAAGCCAGAATGAAGATGTGAAAGCAAAATTTAGAGGCACTGCAGTCAACTGACACAAAGTGTCAGGGGCAGTGTATGATAAGGGTTGTCCCCTAATAAACAGCTGGTGCCAAAATCATGAACTGAAACTAAATATCAAAAAATGCATTATTGCATCCTTTGGGAAGTCATCTACCCTGATAGAAATACCACATTGACAATAAACCCCTAAGAATTCATGCAGTTATTCCAGATTTGGAAAGTTATGTGGTCAGTGAACAAAATTTTGACTAACGTGTCCATTGCTGTAAGAAAGTGGTTCTATATTACACAGCTTATAAAGAAAGGGATTGTGTCTAGAGCTAGGGATGACAATGACCCCTTTATTCAGCCCTCATTGTTCAAGTTATTGAATATAATGCCACCTTTGGCATGTATCTGTCCAGACACGTGCAACAATAGGAACACCCACAAAGATACCTTACTAAAAGGTACAAGACCTAAACAACATGTCCAAAATGGACCAACTCAAAGCCCTATTATACTCAGTATCCTACAGACTGTTAAGAGGCAACCTGTGTCTGGCATACAAAGCATCCTCTGATCCAATATTGATGGATTTACTGCACATCAGTAAATCCAGTGGCATCAGAAATACTTGGTCTAGGGATCTAAACCTCTTCTGCAACATCAACAGAACAGTTTGGAGGGACAGGCATATCTTTCAGAGGATACAGCTGCTCTGGAATAGACTACCCATCCACATTAAAGAAAGTTCATTCCCGTTCATGTTCAAGCACAACTTGGATCTGTGGATGGGGAAAAGGAGATTTACCCCAGGACTGCTTCCTGTACTACTGATGCACAGAGGCAGCTCCAAAATGCTTAATTGCATGCATGCGTTCCCTCAAATTATCTATGGTATGATCCTAATTATTCTTATTTGGGGTAATATGTAATTATCAACCATGGGATAGATAAGGACAATCTACAATGAAATGGCATAGATTGATGTTAGCACAAAAAGGGAAATTGGTTAGTCTTAAAATGGCCTAGAAGAGCAGCTAGCCTAGTACTTACCCATGAACCCGTGGACCTATGATAGAAGAATACTGAAGAAGTTAACAAGAGTAGTGTACAAAATAATGGTGGAACCAGTACTTCTCTATGGCACAGAAACCTGGGCAGTGAGAACAGGGAGGCTGGTGAAGCTTAAGGTGATGGAGATATAGTTCCTGAGACAAGTGTTAGAATGCACACTGTGGAACAGACAAAGAAATATGGACATGGAAGCAACAGTCAGGTATCCCTAATTATAGAGATTGGCAAGGAGAACAGATTATGGTGGTTTGGTCACATATTCAGGAAAGCAGAAGTTGATTTGTTAAAGCTGATTTGGGAGAGACAGAATGACAGCAAGAGAAGATAAGGACATACAGGCAAAAGTCAGATAGATTGTGTGAGAGAAGACCTGGGACACACAGGCATGACTTGTTAAAGAAAGTAGGAGTGTGGCTCAGAATTAATAAAAGTGGCAATAGTTGACCCAACACCCTAACCCCTGGAAATTGGGAAGAGTGTGCTGATGATGAGGGTAAGAATGGTGATATGAAATTCCCGTCTTTTCACCTCAACACCAGACTGAAACATGACAGAAGTGAACTGAAGAACTATTACAAATGTAAAGAGGAATATGAGATAAAAGTCACTGTAGGTACCAATGGAAACTACATTTTTTCAGTTATGTCAGAAAATTAAGGAACAGTTTCAAATAATCTACTGAGCTCATCAGTAATATCACACATTTCCATCCTATGGATATAACCAGTATCTTGGCAGACAACTTTAGTGTTACCTTTACCCTACCTGCCCACTTACATTTTTGTCCCCACTGTCCCTGAAAATTTAGTTTCCCTGAAAACACTTTGGAACAAGTTTCAGAAAACCTGTTAACTCATTCCAGCTGACTTTTTGCCTCCTGGCATTTCTGCAGTTACTTCCTACTGATGCCTCTAGACATTAAATATTGGTTGTTCATATCTGCATTAATAATTCCAAAACCATGCTACATACAAGGTATCAGAAGACTTCATTTTAAAGCATACATGATGGCAAACTCTATTGTATTGATATTTGACCGCTGTATAATGCATCTAAAGAGATATTTAATATTATTTGTATACTGTTTATTTGTATTGTAATAATGTTCATATTTTTCTAAATATCTCAACATTTATGTCACACAGACAGAACTGCATAGTATCATATGAAAGCTCATAGCTGTATGAAGAAAATACTGCTGGCAGTGTGTCTTGCTTGAATGGTTACTAAGATATAATACGCTGTTTATATAGCATTACAAAATTAATATTCACTGCCTTTATTTTGGATTATAAAATCCAATTTAAAGCATCAAATTGAATGAATGCTACTAATGTAAAGATTAATTTATCCTGAATAGTTTGCCCTTTAGTTTTCTAGTAACACTTATAGTTTCAAATATATGAATGTTTGCTTGAACTGTAAAGTGATAACTTCATTTTTTTAAAGGCTGAAGCTACACCCACTGGGAGTTAAAAGCACACACTTAAAAGAGCTATACTGGAGAGAAGGAGTTAAAGGCTAAAAATAATGCTTACAGGGGCTAGACAACATACCAAGGTACATTCTCACCATCATCTACTTAAACTGTCCAATCTCAAGCTATCCACAGGGTTTGTGCCTGATGCCTGGACAACTGACACTATGACTTCCTATACAAGGCTGTCCTTTCTGGAGAACCAGGTAATTTCAGGCCCATAAACCTCACCAACCTACATGCAAGTTTGTAGAATGTATCATAACAGAGCTCAGTAATGTGGACATAGGCAACCTAAATGATCTAGAACCAAATTAATATTTGGTTTTAAGAAATATTGGTTTTGTTTCCTCAACCTAGCAAATTTATCTGGAAAGTCTACAGAGTCTGCGCATAGTAGTTACTGAATGAATGCTGTTTATGCCAATGTGGCCAAGAGTTTGACATTATCCCATGCTGCTATTAGTGGTATCACTGAAAAATTAGATGAATTTAACGTAATCCTTTACCTTACATTGCCCATTGAATTTCAGTTTGGATATTTTATATGTCTAAGTTATGAAAGTTTCTGATATGCTCTCTGAATATACAATTCTGACACTGGGGTACTATTGGGTTCATTGCTGAGCCATCTCCTTTTTTGTCATTTATTTTGCAGATCTCCAAGCCAATATTCCAGAAGTGTGGTTAATCAAACTTACTGATAACTGTAAGGCACTACTATCAATTCACCCAGTAATACTATACATCTCTGTATATTATACATAATATTATACATCATCATCATCATACAATATAATACTATACATCATCATTGGTTATGCCCATGTCCTAAACCAGACTAATCCTAAATGTCTCATACCACCTCAGTCTCTTCTTTCCCTCAGAGTTTATAATATTAACTTCACTGCTTATCAATGTAACCATGTTAAGATTACTTAACATGCGAATGTTAATTTATCAGTATGAAAATTTTGCTGTTTTCTCTTTCTTTTTATTATTATGTTAATGTTAATTTCTTCTGTATGTAAATGTATTGTGTTTCTCTTTATTGTGGAGCTTTTCTCCCCGGGCCTCTGCTGAAAAAGGACATGTATCCAGATAGACTAGCCCGGTCAACAAATGTAAAATAAATAAAATAAAATAAAATAAAAATAAATAAAATCTCCAACAATAGCTGGGATATGTACATACATGCTGTACAGAAAATAGTGTCAAACTAAATGCAAAAAAGTGCAGTGTAGTAGCATTTAGCAAAACACTGCTATCACCTTTTATATTATAAATGGTGCTCCTCAACATAGATGTGGTTATAATAGACCTGAGTATTATATGGACAACTCTCTGTTATTCAAACAGCATATTTCTACTGTAGTCAGGAAATCCTTTTACCTGGCACAGATAATTTCCAAGGGACTATACTCAAAAGTCCAAGGACTTCATCAGTCCGTTCTAGTATTCCCTTATCAGACTCATGATTGAATACCATGTCCCCTGTGGGATGTATAAATCAAAACACATTGCTCAGTTGGCATTGCTGCAGATAATTTTAACCAAGAACTTTTAAGGCCTTAAATCTTTCAATATCCTGCTAAAGTAATATAACTCTCCTTATATGTGTAACCTACTGCTTGCTCTGATTACCTTGTTATTTTTTGAGTCATGAAAGACCCAGTCCTATCTGACCTCCCATTTCTTCACAAAACAAGTGACTCCAGAGACACCTGTAATAGAGACCTAAATCTAAACCAACAAATAAACAAGACTGATTGAATGGATAGCCTCAGATATAAACAGCTTGTGGAATAAGTTACCACTAGAGGTCAAAGACAGTGTTACCTTGGAGGTGAGCACTATTAAGTGCTCAAAACGGGCAGCAAATACTGTGCTTGCCTAAAGGTATATATTGCTAGGCATCTTATGGCTCCCTTGCTTGCTTGCCTAATATAATTTCTATATTCCTATGACATCCTTCCCCAAATTAGCCATAACTCCCTTATTAAGGAACCCATTAAATCAGTGAAACCTTTTTAAATGCCCAAGAGTATGGCTTGACTATTTTATTATCCTTTGCAAAGCACATGCATAAATGTGTTAGTAATAAAAGGCTTGCTGAGAATAGCTATCACAATCCCACTCAAGTATACCTTCTGCAGTAGGATTGCATGTACAGTGACTGGGCTTGCTTGCTTGCAGCATTTCGGGTGACCCTCTACAGCTGAAACTACATGATATAGTTAAAATCATTGTATAACCAGCTCATTATACCTTTTTATATAATTTGTATTGTCCTTGTCACACCTGGAAGCACGCTACAAAGAAAACCTGCATACATCTCTCCCACTCGGTGTATGTCTCACCTATTTTAACCTTTGTTGTTAGTCTTCTACACTGTAATTGTGAGCTGCTCTTACTTTTGTACCTAGCCCTGTAACTGCTCTGTTCTATTGCTTTTACACATATTGCCTGCCCTGTTTGTGGCTGTCTTTACCCTTTCCTTTCTCTTAGTACTACCCCCTGTTACCTTGCCATATAGTCACTATCAGCTATTCTATATTTATCTGTTTTTATTTTTTTTCACTACATTCCCAAACTTGGATTCCTGGACTCACTGTTTGTATACTAATAGCCCACTTACAGCACATTGCTGACAGTGTACATTGATATTTTCTGGCCTTTCTTGCCTGCACTCTAATGTACCTTGGAGATAGTTTTTTGTAGCTTTGGTGGTGGTTTTCAGCTTCAGAAGTCTGGTGCATCCCACTCCATTCGTCCTCCACTGCACTCCAGGCTCACTCTGCTCCCCTACCCTACTCCCAGTCCCAACCACCCCGTCTTTTATTAGATTTATTCTTTCATCCACCCCTCCCATTTATTAAGCAGCCAATAAACTCCATCTACCTTTCTCCAGTAATTAAGACCCACCCCAATCTAGCTATACCTACACATTTACCTCCTTCATGATTGCTTCCCGCATCAACATACTCCATCACACAATCTTCATTATATCTATTATAACCCATACTCTACTTCTAGTCCTACTAATATATGCTACCTCCACACATACCACCTTATGTTCTACACCTCCTACATCTAGCACCCAAACCCTTGCATTACCTCTTAACAAAGATAGTTACCGAAACATTTCACCCTCTTTACTTGTATCCTGTACGATTAGTTTAGCCAAAATAAAACGACTTCCTTCCAACTCCAAACTTAAATTATGTCTTGTACATCTCCATAAACCCTTCTCACAGAGCAATCATACACATATGATGCTTCACCTTCTTCACTCACTAACACAGTATGGAGATATGCATCCAAATCCCGGTCCAAATTGCCCTCCAAAACCCATCATAGATCCAAAAAAAAAACAACAGCTACATCTAATAACAATAAACACATGTAGTATATGTAATAAAATCACTGAATTTCATGCCTGGCTAACTACCCATACCCCAAACATTGTTGCAGTAACTGAGATATGGCTAAAACCATATATTGCTGACACTGAGATTCTCCCACCAAGATATAACATTATTCGCTTTGATAAGACTCCATAAAAAGGGTGGCGGCATAGCATTAATCTATCAAAACTCCCTACATATTACAACCTACCCCAAACCAGTCCCCACTTTCAGAAACTTAGAACTTTTGCTGACATTCCCTAATTTACTTAATAGTAACAAAAATCTATGTATTGCAGTAGTTTACATTCCCCCAGGCCACAATATCCCCATACTAGAGGATTTTCTATCCTGGATAAACAAGAATGTCTCACATGAAACCATAACCCTAGGAGACACCAACATTAATTGGCTAAACCTAATTTCCCCCTCTCCAGCTAATAGTATAAACCTGCATAGCTTCACACAACTTATCACTACTCCTACCCATGATCTATCAACAGTATTTGAGTCAACCTAGATACTAGTATCCCACCCTCAGAATTACCCAAATGCAGGCACCCTACCTAACACTGTAAGTGACCACCTCCCAGCATATAACTGTAGGACTCACCGTCAATCAATCAAAACACACTCTTACAGAACATCCAGGAATCTCACCCACTTCAACCAAAATAAATTCATAAGCATTTTAAAAGCTCAAAATTGGGGCCCACTAAAACACTCCCCTTAGACAAGGCTGTCAACTACTTCAATAGGCTCTGCCAATACGTACCAAGAAAACAAAACTTAATCATGCCCCTTGGTTAACAAAACTGACCAAAGTCTCTTTCTTAGAGACAAAGCATGGAAAGTATGGCTAAAAAATAAAACAAAACAGAATGAACTTAACTGCAAACATCTCCGAAACAAAGCCAAAAAGTTAGTGATACAAGATAAAAAAAACTACATTTTCTCAAAGCTATCTACCTCATATAACAATCCAAAAATGTTTTGGTGGTCTGTCTCCACCTACTTAATCCTGGCACCATACAAAACCCATCCTCTGCACCTAAGACTCCACAACAAATTTCACATGACTTCAATGCCCATTTCATTTCCACCATTTAAAAGCTACTCAGAGAATCTTTACAGACCCCCTTCTGTAGATGATGCTACAAGTACTCCCTCTGCTTATTCTTTTACTATCCAGCCTGCACCCACCTCTTTGATTTTCAAGATCCTAAACAAACTGAAACCTTGCTCACTTTCTGCAGATAATCTTCCTCCAGAATAACTACAACTAGCAGCAAATGCAATCGCATATCCTATTAGCATTCTTATAAATTCCTCTAGCTCAGAATCTTATGTCCCCCACTTGTGGAAAAAAATCCATTATTACTCCATTACACAAAGGTGGAACCTCTCGTGATCTCTTTAACTATTGCCCTATCTCTGTACTTTCTCTTTTATCAAAAATCTTAGAAAAATGTGTTCACACACAACTACTTAAACACCTCTCTGATAATGCTGTTCTGGCCCCATTCAACATGGGTTCCATCCAGGGCATAGCACTATCACAGCCCTGCTCTCATTTCCTGGTAGTGTTAACAAAGCCATAGATGCTGGTCATCCTACCTCAGTAATCCTACTGGATCTGTCTAAGGCCCTCGACACAGTATCACATACTAAGCTGTTAATCCGACTATCAAAATTGGGATGCTCCCATAAATCTCTTAACTAGTTTACCTCTTACCTAAACAATAGGGAACAATCAGTAAGATGGCATAATGTGCAATCTGAGCACAAGCAAGCAACATAGGAGTCCCACAAAGATCCATTTTAGGGCCACTACTCTTTAATACCTTCATCAATGATCGTCACAAAGCCCCCCCAAATAGAAAATCTCATCCAATACGCTGATGATTCCATGTTAATATCCTCCTCCAACAATTTCTCAGACCTCCTAACAGTTACACAAAAGGCTTTTACATTGATTGAATCCTGGCTAAATAATGCACAACTCCTGTTAAATCCCCAAAAAACTATACTTTTACTTTTCTCTACAAAATCACCAGATATAGACTTCAAAATCTTTTCTAAGGATGGTACAGAAATCGAAATAGTGAAAACAGTTAAATTGCTAGGCATAAGAATAGGTGACACACTCACTTTTGCGCCACAGATTCTCAATGCAGTAAAGAAAACACACTTTAAATTAGGCAAATTTTATTGCCACAAACTTTACCTGGACAACCACACCAAAACAAAACTTGCTATCACCTTACTCATCCCCTCCCTTCTATATGGTAGTGCCATCTTTACTAACTTTCACTCAACCCTTGGTAATAAACTACAATCCTGCTATTATAAAATAGCCAAATTTGCCTCCGGAAGGCATTACTGCTCACATGCCAAGTGACTGCAGAACTGAATTGGCTACAATTTTCCCATCATCTCTACTATACCCAACTAACTTTAGCCCACAAACTAATCTTCAAACCCAACAACTGCCCAGCACTCAGCTCCATCCTACAAATGTATATTCCTACACAAACATTAAGATTCTCAAGCAAACAGCTGCTAACCATAACAAAACCCAACAAAAGAGCTGGACAATGTCTGTACTCCCATAGCATTGCCAAACTATGGAATACCTTACCCTTTCAAATAACTCAAATTGACTGCATAAAAACCTTTAAATCAGCACTAAAATCATAATTCCTAAACAACCCTTGCTGCCCCTGCCATACTAACAGGCCACCTTAAAACAGTCTAATTAATTCTTCTATTGTGCAATGCATAATAACCTGTTCTATAACTTCAGTTTTGTTGCCTAGCTATTTAATTTTTTTTTCATTAGCACACACTACGGATGGTACTGTTGTATATCTATGCTGTTCTACATATGTAACTTGTCTACCTGCACTTAGTGACTCCTAAAGCTTAATAATGTAAAGTCTGAGTTGTATTGTATCTGCTTTCCTTTTGTAGATGTAATATTTGATCATACTTATGTTATATTTTTTTACTTACAATACTTTGTGAAGCTTTTCTCCCCAGGCCTCCACTGAAAATGGGTTTTTGATGCAGTGGACTTTCCCAGTCAACAAATGTCAATAAATAATAAAATTTGCTATTGCATTGCTAAGCTGTTTCCTCAGTGCCCCATGTGATACTAATAAAGGGAGGTACTTATTCACACTCTGGAATATGGAACCATTTACCACACCTAACTTAACTTCCAACATGCACTCCTTGTAGATGATTCTGAATAGGATATGTAGTTTTACAATGAACTCTCCAAGAAGTGAACACCATTGTGATTTCCTAGATGAGACATGCCAACTTTCTATTAACCTCAAAACCAGCCTCTTCATTTTATGTTCATTTTTGGGACTAGGGGTTGGCATAATGGTTATGGTGTTTCTTACAGACACAAGGTACAGTGTTTGACTGTCTCCTTTGGTCACTGTCTAATTATTGGCTAGACATGTAAAAGTCTGCAGGCTGATTGCCTGGTATTTACCTATGATTTACAAACTACATAACATGGGTTACTGTTCAACTTTGCAAAGACCATTTTATTTAAAACTAATGTTAGAACCCTTTTATCATCCTCGTCATCTCTAATTAATCTAGCTATACCTTATGTTTCATTCTTTCGTCCAAAAGTCCGGAACTCTCCACCTGCAACACTGAAAAATCACCTACCATAAACACACTTACGTTACAGTGAATGTCTTTACCATTTAGTTATTGCACATGTCATTCAGTTATAGCTTAAATGACAGTGTTTTATTTTACAGTACACAACTTACTGCTGCTTTATAATCTCCTGCTTGTGTGTACCTCCCAATGCAAAACTTGCACAGTGATAACTAAATGAATGTAGTATGATTTTATGCAATTTATAACTGTTGCATCAATTGAAATACCTAATGTTCTGACCTGAGGACCTAAACATTCATTTTTTTTTTATTTACTGGCCAGTGATGTCTGTTTTCTTATGTTCCTTCAGGTGTATCTGCTTTAAGTTGTATACGTTGTGTAGGCTTCCTCCCTCTGCTTTGTATTGTTCTCCTAGTTTCTGGAGAGTACTGAATATAAGTTATTAATGCTCTGCAGATTGATTACCTTGTACTTACCTATGAACATATGAATTTATGAACATTTGTGCTACTGTAATTAGGTTGTGGCTGAAAATGATGCTTGTGTTCCAGCACACTAATCTATAAATGCACTAAGAATAAATTAAGATGCCTTTAGAAACAAGATTACTTCATGCTTATAGGGCAGAGGTAGTTATAGTCACTGTAACCTCTTGAATTACATTTGAAAATAGATACCTGTTGGCTTGTATGGCTTTCTTACATTCCAAACATTACTAGAAGTGTAATAAATATTTTATCAGTAAACAGTGACGTAAAAATCTAATATTACTACAGACTCCATATATATGTGCAACCTACTGGTTCTGTATTAGGCTGACATTCTTTAGTCTGTAAGAAGAAACAGCTGGTGTACGTAAATCATTTTGAAAACAGAAAATCTGACAAATCATGTTGTACCAGTAAAGCTTGTACATAGTTTGTGTATACCTTTTAACTTGTGTAAGGAAGGTATAGAGGCATTTTCAGAGCATATGTAGTTTCTCTTCATAATACTTACTGTAACACTACTCAGCTTGCACATAGTGTTCAGTGATTACTTTGTATGTGTGGTAAGTAACATTTTTTATGACTGTTGCAATTAAGACATGACCATACAACTGCCTTACATAAAAATCAGGGATTTTTTAAACTGCCTGCAGTGCTATTGGTGAGCTTTATTGCATGGCAACATGGGTAGTTTCCATTATTGCATTAGCATGACCTTTGCATACATTTCACATAAGGCAGCAATGAGAGGAATGTCGTTACGCTAGTCTCTTTTTTAAATCCTGTGTGAACAGAAAGTTGGAGCCTTTGAAAGCCTTTGTCTTCGATTTTTCTTTAAATTCTTCAACAACATAAGAAATGACATTCTGACTGATTAAGTTGTTTAGCTGTTTGGACGGGCATTCTTTGACTCATTGTAATGTGTAGTGCTCCAAGATGCAAGTCTTTCTGTAGCACGCATTCTTGAGCAGAGAATGACTGTTTTTACACTCATGTAGTTTCTCATTTTGTAGCACAATTACAGCTTATTTGATTGTTGTCAGTAATGTGTATATGTTTTTCAGCAGTCACTCTTATTATAAATGAAGATGCCAAACTACACTATAGCCAATGCCTTTAATTTCAGAGGAAGTTACAACAGTAGAGTGTAACCCAAATTCTGTGGAAATTTTGATGTTTTATTACAAAAGTTAAAAGCACTTAAAACAGGCTGACGTGCCAAATGGTAAACTTTTCAGGTCACATTCAGTTCATTATGTTCTTCTAAGGTATCACCCTCTCCCAGTATTAGCTATCTCCCACTTTAACAGAATATGATAGGTTTTATGTTGTTCATTTATTTTCAAAGGAGCAAAACATCTAGGAAGAGGAAAAAGGGTCTCGGACCATCTGACTATCTCTGTTGCTTCCTTTAGTTACAAAAGCCAATAAATACAATTGTTATAAAAAATAAACGAGCCTACTCCTCAGACCAGTATTGCTGAATGTTTTCTGCAGGAGTTGCCTAGTTACAGATTTACAGCCTCTTATTTGATTAGCGTCCAAACCCTCCCAAAAACGTGTTGCATTCTTCAACTTTTACAGCTAAGTAAGTGTCTTTGGCACAGGTTCCAGTGTATTTCTTATAAAAAGAGAGTAAGAAGAAAGTGGAAGCATAAGAAATTCTCAGCAATGTTCACAGGAGCTGGAAAATGCTAATTAATACATTAAGTAGTTAGTTACGATCATTTATCAGACATTTTTATTTTTTTGTGATAGTAGTGGCATGCTCTGATCACATGAACTAATGAAATAATAAACATCATTTATGTGTTTTGTACCACACTCCTACATATTGTTGTATGCAAAATATCCCCAAAATGATTTGAGTACCCTCGTGGGGGAGGGGTGTATATCCCACACTGAGCAACACTGCTTTACACAGATTTTAAGATCACCTCAGCATTGCTTGCTGTCTTACACATTTCCACTAGCCATGTTCTTAATTTCTAATAGTTTTCAGTCTCTATGTTTGACATTATTTTAAAGCTTCTGACTATTTCGAAAATACCTTCTTCTGTTGTAAACCATCTTGTATGCCAGTCAGTTATGTGGAAGGGAGGTTAATAAATAATGTAATTTTATTCAGAAAACACAGTTAATTAACTCTTTTTCAGTGAATATATCCCATTCACAGGTATGGTTATCTGGGGCTATCAACTGTTATGTTACTGAGGGATCCCTATCTGGAACATCGATATATTATTATACACAAAATAAATTGTGACAAGCTGCTGTGCCCTACGTAATAAAATATGCACTTCCTGCTTCGAATATTTTGAAGCCTTTAAAAAAACAGGAAATATATTCATATAGTCATATATGAGTATCTCACATTGTTAATCAAGTTATTACTTTATCCATAAACTGACCAGCTTGAATGCAATTGTTTCACAATATTTTCTTCTGTTGAGTATTATGTGTTTATGTACTCATGGAATTTACAAGATGTACAAGTATAGATGAAAATGTAAGTTTCCAGTCATGTAGTTGTGTTATCAAATTAATGCTTCTACTGTGGCTCATTAAGAATTATACAGTCAATGTGATTCAAAGAAGAGTTTTATTTTTTAATGCAGTGTTTATTAAATGAAAGTATAAAGGGCGGCCACGGTGGTGCAGCGGTTAGTGTTGTTGCCTCACAACAAGAGGTTCTCCGGTTCGATCCTCAGCTGGGGTGCCTTTTGTGTGGAGTCTGCATGTCCTCCTTGTGGTCGCGTGGGTTTCCTCTTGGTGCTCCAGTTTCCTCCCACATCCCAAAGACATGCTGTAGGTGGATTGGACATTCTAAATTGGCCCTAGTCATGAGTGCGTGCATGTGTGTGCCTTCTGTAGAAGGTTGGGCGGCGGGCTGGCAACTCGACACCGTAAAACTCCACTGCCAATCATGAGCGGACAAATGATCCGCTGTGGTGACCCCTAACTGGGAAAAGCCGAAAGAAGAAGAAGATTAAATGAAAGTATAACAAACAAATAAACTGGAAATAGAAGATGTATTCAGTCAATGAAATGTTATATAGTCAATGATTAGATTCACGATGATAGGCTTGAATTCTACCTCTATTTCAGAAACATAAATATCACAGAACTAATATTTATTTGTTAACTGATAAAAAACAGTGAGCTATATGGATCTGTTTCATATTAAGCCCAAGAACGTTTTCTGGTTAAGTGATTTGGTCAATGTCACAAAGTATCCACTAATAAGCATCTCCAAACTCCAAAGTGAATTCTGAGACCAAGAGGTGGCCATAATGAACCCCTGATGAACATCTCAATACTTGGAAGTTAGAACTTTCTATAATCAGGAGGTGGTGCTTTATCACCACAGCCATTATGTGTTTTATGCATATTCAGAAGAAATGGTTCAGTCTAAGGGGTATAATTTCCATAAAGAACACTAATTGATAATGATGCCTTAATATGCATTCATGGTTTTCTCTTAAGTTTACTGTATGCATGATGAGGTGAAAATAATAAAGCTTCTTTGGAAGCTAGACCTTAAAGTCCCTGTCAGTGGCAGTGAGGAGAATATTTTGTTGCCTGCGTGTCCAGTTTTTCAGCAAACCTCTGCCATTGTATTTCTGGGCTGGAAAAGAGTACCGTGCTTAGAAGGAAGCATTTCCCCATTTATTTATTTATTTTTAGAGCAATACTTTTTTGCTGTATATATATATATATATATATATATATATATATATATATGTGTGTGTGTGTGTGTATAAATCACGCTCACATAGTATGCAGGGACAAACAACTCCAAGAACCAAGTGGTTATAAATTTAAGAATTTAATTGTAGTAAGGTTCAAGACACTAATAAATAAAACACAAAGTAAAACCTTGAAATAACGGTTAAGCACTTTCATCCCTAAAGGTGGGACTTCATCAGAACTGTTGGTTAAAAGGAAGTTGCAGTTAAAATAATTAGGTGAAATGTTAAATCAAATTAACAACACTGATTAAAAAGCACAATATTTACAGTTCAATATTGTCAAATAAAACATACCTGGATAGGGGTGCAATAAATATATATATTCACATTCCCAAACAGTAAAAAAGTTCAATTTGAATAAATGTTAAAAATGTAGTTCATTTATAATAAATAAAAAAATCAAGGATGAATAAATGTGTACATAGCTGTCAGCTGAATACTCATTGACATTTAGACACTACAAGAGCCCGATTTATATGTTTCTAAGCGTTTTTTGGCTGCATGGGCACTAGCTAATATTGTTTGGATATTTGGTTTTCTTTTTCTTCACTGTGGCAGTATGTGGAACATACCATCTGACATGGAACTACAGGGGTTTTCTGCTAACAGCAATGGTAATAATTCTTCAACACCTGGTGATATTGATGACAATTTCATTTCTCTTTCTGGGCAGGGAAATCTTACTCAGCTTTTAGTATTGCTTTCTGAGCATTGCAACAATTTTAACACTACTTTGGAGAAAATGACTACAAATCTGTTTGCCACTACAAGACTAATGGTAGGACCTATTACTTATGATTCTGAATGCAAATTTACTTCCGGTTCTATTGCTGAGCATGGAAGAACATTCAATGGGAATAGTATGGCTTTTACTCCACCTTAACAACCCATTACAACTTGGAACTGGATGATAGTAATTCTTTGGATTATTCCTCATGACTCCTCAACTGGACTAAGTTTTATGAGTGGTTTAACCAGGAACCACATTTCACCACTTCAAAAGTGGTGAACACAGACATCAACTATCTACGTTGGACATCTTTGACAAAAAACTGAATAAGGTGCCTAACTTACAAGTTGATAACTTATTTTTAACTGAATGTCTTAATAACAAAAGGTTTCCTAAGGGGCTGAAGACCTTCACATCTCCAAATGGTTTAATAGTAGGGAGTGAGGAATATTCTGAACTCATTGCTATGTTTGACAGAAACGGGCTGAATCTTATACAGTTTGTCATCAGGTGGAACAATACACAAATCAAAATACTTTTCGAATATGAATTTTTTTTTTTCAAAATAGACCAGCAAGTCAAAGTTAATATTAACAGGAAACAAAAAACCCCACTGCTTACACTGTTCCTAAATACCACCTCAACATGGTTAAAATCGGAACAGTTTTAACAACACACAAACAGTTAATTCTGTTATTGTTTTTGGAAACTTGGCCCGGTGACTTAACAGCTATTTCCATTACTAGTCTGACTTTCCTCCCTTATGCAGATCAGAAACGGTAGAGAATCACAATAAGAATCGATGGGATGATGATTTTTTTATCCCAAGAACCCCACCATGGAGGGGGCAGAGGGAGAAGAAGAGGACGAGGTGGAGGACTTGCAATGGTTACATGAACAATCTTCAGTGCTAGCACCACCTTTTGACAATATTTTCAGTCATGAGGGTATTAAATCTAGCTACGATGGCAAACTAGTTTCACATCAAGGCTTCAACATTTTTAACTACACCAATTAAAAAATTTCTAAACCGCATTTTTCTTTGTTTAGCAAAGGGTTCAAATTTCTCACAACCACAAAACTGATTTAGTGGACTTACTAATTGAACTAAAACTGATTGCCAGAAGACTTAACTTTCAACTACATTTTTCTAATGATATAGATACAGCTGGGCATTTATTTGACCACCACTATAAGAAAAAAAAGTACCTTCAATCCCCCCTTAACCCAGCTATAGTTATTTTTGAAAAAAGTTGTGAGAAAGAGATAAAAAACTATTTAATAACTGTACTTCTCACCACTTCAGCCTCACTTAGGATAAATGGAAACTGCTCAAGTAACTTAGATTTAATCAAGACATTAAAGTTATGAAACCTGACAAAGGGAGTGGTATAGTACTAGCACACAGAATGGATCATATAAGTAAAATGTTTAGCATGTTATATGACACCACCAACTATGAGGCTGTTTCTAAAAATGAAATCAACATCACACATAAGAAAATAGATCTGTTTTTAGAAGATAGTCTAATGCAAGGTACTATTACAGCAGATATTCACAATTTTTTGTCCAATAACTGCCCAGTCATACTAGCAATTTTTGAGATCCTCAAGGTTAAAGACATTCTAGAATTGCTTTATAGATTAATAGTTGCAGCTCAAGGATCTAAAACATTCATTGTCTTCATTGACCGCATTTTGAAAAGTTCCTTGAAACAGATAAATCATATTTTCAAAGATTCTTGGGACTTTTTAACAAAAATTATTCAAACTATTACAAGTCTGTCAGCTTTGTAATGACTGATGTGCTTAACTTATTCACCTGCATTCCCCATAACATTGGTTTAGAATTATTTCACAAAACTATCATTGAGCTTACTAATTTAGAAGATTCACATACAATTGTTTAGCGGCATCACTGGCATTAGTTCTACTCAATAATTTCATTTAATTTAAGGGCGAATATTTCCCACAAACTCGCAGGGTTGCCATGGGTGCTGCTTGCTCCCCCATATATGTCAATCTAGTTATGTATGTCTGGGAAAAGGAATTCATCTTGACTCACTTGACAGAGAATATTGGGATATATACTTATGCTACCTAGATAACATTTTTATTTTATAGATAGGACAGGTGGATACTTTGAACATTTTTCTCAAATACATTAATCAAACAACATTTTTGTGATTCACATCTAGTCACTTGAACGATAAGGAAAACTACTTGGATGTCACTATTTATAAAGACATGATCAACATTCTTCTATCTACAGGAAACTGACCTTTACCAGCAGTTATCTTCACTACAACAGTACAAGAAAAACTTTTTTAGGGGACAGTTAGTCAGAATAGTTCGTACGTGTTCGATTTTGACCTTTACTTAAATTAAGCCAACAAAATTACTGATATTTTCCTTATCAGGGGTTACCCCAAGATACTCCTACTAGATGTCAAAGATGAAATCTCAAGGGGGTGGTGTATAAAATTCCACCCCCTACTTGGAGTAGAGACAACTGACATCAAAAACTCTAACAATTTTACTAAAAATAATAATGAAATAAAATGTTTTACCAGCTTATTGATATTCACCCACAATTTACACTTCAAGGAGATTAAGGACTTAATCATTAACAACCGGAATATTTTAAAGTAAGTGACATCTGTAACACATTGGGTGAAACTCCAACTTTTGTCTAGAAAGGGGAAGGAACGTTGAAACAATTTTAGAACAGCACTTGGATGACCAACCCATCTCTGCTGCAAAAGGTACTAGGAAATATTTGGCTTGTGGTCAATGCTCTAACATTTTGGAAAAGGAAGCTATCACATTAGAACATTACCCCCACACTAAGATTCACTTGGCAGACTGTAACTGTGGTTCTAATAATTGGTCTGGTTTCTGTCCTGTGCCTTAAATAGCCAGTGTTTTAAATCAGATATACATGTTGCTCAGGCTGCTGCAAACAGCCTGGCCTGCTGCGAGCTGTGATATTGAGAAAAGATAAGAGTTTGTTCTCATTTATTGTCTGCACTGTTTAATATCTCTGTAATCTGTACAACTGTCTCACTGTCCTTCTTGTTGTGTAATATAGCTGAATATCTTAGTGTTGACCTCAGTTTGTAGTGAGATCCTTTGTCTAGAAGCCTAACTGTTGTCTTAGTGAGAGAAAGATTACAGAACTGGTTGTATCTGGCCAAGGAATTCCTGCAGCTGTTATTGTTTGGATAATTGGTCTGGTTTCTGTCCTGTGCCTTAAATAGCCAGTGTTTTAAATCAGATATACCTGTTGCTCAGCCTGCTGCAAACAGACTGACCTACTGCCAGCTGTGATATTTAGAAAAGATAAGAGTTTGTTCTCATTTATTTTCTGCACTGTTTAATATCTCTGTAATCTGTACTCTGTTGTTTTTTTCCCCACCTACCCTGCCAGTTGTTGTTGTGGTCTTTTTTTTTGTTGGTGGCTTTGACTTGCCCACCTCTGGTATAAAGTCGATACTGGTCACTCCCCACCAGTCACGTTACATCAGCTCATTCTACTGTTAATAGTGAGACCTTAGCAAAGGCCCACCCCTTTAAATTATCTCATTATCTTCTGCCTCTTCATTTTATACAAAAAAAAAAAATGTTTCCTACCTTTCCTGAAACTAGTGTAGCCCAGATACAGATTTGCAGTATCCAGGACTTTTTGTAAGCTTCAGAGCGGTGCTCTTCAATTTTTTCCCTTAGATCTGCTAGTTCTCTGCTCTCCTGCACTTTTATTAGCTTATTAGTCTAGCACTTTAAACTATTCCCGGTGCCGGAAAGTCTGCTCTTCACATTTTCCCCTTAGAACTAGCTGGTTTCCCAGTAGTACCACTAAAATCTTAATCCCTGTGACTAGTTCTTGCTCTAAAACCTGCTGGAAAGCACTAGGAAGCCTTAAACTGATACAAGCACAACTCTCCTTGTTAATAAGGAGAAATTAATCGTAGACACTAAACAACCTATAATTGCAAAGTACCTTGTCAAGGTAAGGGAAAACAGCTCTTGTACTTTACAAAAGAAACACCTAACCAAGCATGTCCAAGGGTCAGCTTCCGGTGATTTCTGCTGTCCACCTGGTAGATCTGGGCATACTAGGGCAATGCAGAAGTTGCCTCATGTACACAGACAACCCTCTCCTCCTACCACCCAACACTACAACCTGCGAGAGATGCACTTACATAGCAAAACTGGAAGCAAAGCTCCCTCCAGCCAAGATTGTGCTAGACAGTCAAGAGGAGAAGGTTAACACTTGCACTACACATCAAGCAAGACATAGCCTTTCAAAACTCATGCCACCAACATCCACACATAGCAACACTAAAGCCACTTATGTGGAGGCCCTTAACATTAACTTGCCCAAGCAACAAGGACCTCCGAAGCTGAAACGCAAACAAACATCAATCACAACCAACGTGACACATCAAAACACCAGTGTGGCACCAAACAACAGCCCCTAAGGCAAGACAATGTACCCAACACTTTAGTCATAGGTGACTCTATAGTCAGGCACACTGATGTCCCACTCACCAGGCTGAACAAGGAGAAAATTACTGTCAGCTGCCTGTCGGGTGCCAGGATCCACCACATAACGCATGCACTCAAGTCACTCCACAACAAGTACAAATACAACTCTGTCGATGTCCTTGTTGGAGTGAATGACTTGAGACATACCTCCCTGGGCTACATGAAAAGAGACATGGATGAGCTCTCAGATCATGTGGCTCAGGCAGGTATGACCCTAGCCCTGAGTAGCATCCTGACTTTGCCCAGAATGATACCACAGTATAAGGACAAAATAATTGACTTCAACAATTGGCTAAGTTTCTGGTGTCATTCAAAGGGGATCCAGTATCTGTCTGCCTGGGACGACATGATCGACGGACCATGATGCTTTGTCAGAGATGGTCTGCACCTGTTGCCCCTGGGATTTGGGTTACTAGCCAAGGCTCTTGCCACCCCTATAGTGCCTTTTTAGGCAAGGCTCAAAGGACAAAACCACCACCTTAACAGATATAAATGGAGAACATCGATATCTGTGCAGTAACTGAGACCTGGTTTAAGGGTCCAGAGAGCACCCCTGCAATACCAGGCTACAACTCTTACCACATTTTTCAGCCACCAAACCAGGACAGAAGTACTAAAGGTGGAGGAGTTTCCATATTCACCAAGGATATTCACACTTCCAGGCTAGTTGCCCAACACAATGCATCTGAAATTCTACAGGTGCAACTAACACTAGGTAAGATTGCAATCCAAATTGTAGCTTGCTATAGATCCCCCACCATGCCCCAAGATTCTCACTACACCTTTTTAAACATACTGGAAAATATTAAGATGCAACCAAATACCCTAATACTGGGTAATTTCAACTACCCTGTATTAATTGGGAAAACTACTTGGATACCAACACCTTTGACCAACGGTTCTTGGAATTCATAAATTCCAATGCCCTGGATCAACTAATCCATAATCCCACCAGGGGCTCAAATATCCTAGACCTGGTCATTACCAAGATGGGAGATCGATGCTCCACACCAGTCGTCACCCTGTCATTGGTCAAGTCTGACCATAAACTAATCACCCTTGACGTCCACATCCCACCCCCACCCCCCAGTAGAGAAACCTCCAGAAAAAACTTCTCCAAAGCCAATTTCATGCTACTCAAGTCAGAAGTGACAAACTTCATGACACCCATGCAGACAGGAACTCAAAGTTCGACTGCTGAATCCTGCACTAAGGCACTATACGAGCACATCCACTCGTGCATGAATTGTACCATTCCAAATAGAACCAAGACGCTCTCCTCCAAAAAAAGGAAGCCAATCTGGTGGTCCCCTGCCATAAACAAACTATACATTAGAAGGAAGAAACTGTTGCAGAAAAGAGGAAAATCCCAGGATGCAAAATATTCCCTTACCAGCCTCAGTAAGAAGCTGAGATCCCTCATAAAATCCTCCAAAGCTAGTTACGAAAATAAAATCGCCAAAGATTCCAAGGACAACCACAAGGCATTCTATAGTTATGTCAAGTATCTAAATGGCAATGCTCAGATCTGCTCTGAGCTACAACAGAATGGCATTAAATATACTGATCCCAAGAATATTGCCAATATTCTGACAGATCAATTCAGTGCCAACTTCACCCCCCCTGTCACCCCCTAAAGGGCCCATCTTAATACCAAAAGATTGTCAAATTCCGGTAATCACGGCTACACAGGTAAAAAACTCACTCTCCAAAGCTAAGAATACAGCATCCATGGGACCAGATGACATTCCGGGCTGTGTACTACATGAACAACAAAATGAAGTGGCACCTCACCTAAGTGTCATGTTTAATCATAGCCTCACCTCAGGCTTTGTGCCTAATGAGTGGCACACAGCTGCAGTTATCCCACTCCAGAAGGAGGGATCCACCTTGGATCCTGGGAATTATTATCCCATCAGTCAGACGAGCCTGATCTGCAAAGCCATGGTACACATTATCATGGAACTTATAAACAAAGACATTGGCAGCCTTCAAACACTGGTCCCCACCCAATTTGGTTTCATAAAGGGACGATCTTGTCTCCTCAACCTGATTGACTTCTTTGAATCAGTCTCCAGAGCTGTGGATGAGGGTAAGGCAGTCCACACAGCCTATCTGGACCTCGCCAAGGCCTTCTACACCATCCCCCACTTTGGAATCATAGATAAACTTACTAAGCTGGGCATTAATCCCTACGTCACTCGAGGGGTTGCCAACTGGCTTACTGACATAACCCACACTGTAAAAGTAGCTGACTCAAAATCCAGCTCCAGACAAGTGACAAGTGGAGTACCTCAGGGTTCAGTCCTAGGACCGCTCTTGTTTGGCATCTACTTCTCTGAGGTACAGGCCAGCACTAAGGGACTCTGGCTAACAAAGTTCGCAGATGACTGCAAACTGGGAGCCATTAATGAATCACCAAATGATGCGGATATTCTACAAAAGGGGCTTACAGAAACAGATGCTTGGTGCCAGAGCCATGAGCTCAAGCTAAATGCCAAGAAATGTATAGTTATCCCCTCTGGAAAAAAACATGCACCCATGAATTACCACATACGTGGCAGTACACTAAACACAGAAGTGTGCTAAGGGACTTAGGGACACAGGTGGACAGTGGTCTCACCTTTGATAACCACATCGCCACAACAGTCAGGAAATCTTTCTATGTGGCACACCTCATCACTAAGGGCTTTTCATCCAGAAAAAAGGAGGTCATTGTCCCACTGTACTCATCCCTCATTAGACCCATTATAGAATACAATGCCCGATTTGGTATGTACGTCACAAGACATCTGCAACAACTGAAAAGGCCACAGAAATACCTCACTAAAAGAAACACAGGCCTAAAGCAGATGCCCTTTGCTGACCATCTAAAAAAACTCCAGCTATACTCTGTCGCATATCACCTACTCAGAGGCGATCTCTTCTTGACATACCAGGCCATGTCAAACCCAGAGTTGTTGGACATGCTACACTTAAAGAAATCCCATTCCTTCAGAGCCACACGCTCCAGGGATCTAAACCTGGTCATCCCAATGAACAAAACATGCTGAAGGGATAGGTACCTGACCCAGAGACTCCCCATACTCTGTAATAGACTGCCCATACATGTCAAGCTGAGCTCCTTTTTGGCCCTTTTCAAAAAGAAACTTGATGACTGAATGGGAGATAGGAAATTCACCCCGGGGATCACGTCAGTCGCCCTGCTAGACAGGGAACCAGGGAAATAAATATTCTGGGAAGAAATAGCCAGGGAATTGTTATGGTTAGGCTTGTATAGGCCCTAGGGCCGATAGCCAAGTACCAATCTATGAACTTATTATGTTCAGCCTGTCCTGCATTTTACATTGGAAAAACAGACATTTTTGAAAAAGCGTCTATGAACATAATTATAGCATTTGTAAGCATAACACCAATAATTCCTTGTTTAAACACACACAGTCCAGTACTAACTTTTCCAAATTTTTTTTATGTATACTTGAAACAGCCCCATATAACAGTAGAGGTGACCCCTGGAAAATCAGAATAAAATACAAGGAACTATTTTGGCAACTTAAATTAAATGCATCCTCTTACCCTTATCTTAATGTGCACATATCTATTTTACCAGTTTTAAAGCTTAGAGCAACAAAACTATAGTATAAATTTAACCACTTCATTCTGATAACTTTATTTATAAACAACACATGGTTTCTAAATGGCAATGAGAACTCATCTGCCAGGTATGCACACAATTATTCACCAGTGATTTTTTTATTTATTACAATTGAACTGCATTTTTAACATTTATTCAAACTGAACTTTTTAAACTTTTTTACTGTTTAGGAATGTGTACAAGTATATATATTTTTTATTGCATCACTAAGTATGTTTTAGTTGACAATTATTGAACTGTAAATATTGTGCTTTTTAATCAGTGTTGTTAATTTGATTTAACATTTGGCCAAATTAATTTGCTATTTTAACTGCAACTTCCTTTTATCTAACAGTCTGGTGAAGTCCCACCATTAGGGATGAAAGCATTTAACCGTTATTTCAAGGTTTTACTTCATGTTTTATTTACTAGTGTCTTGAACGTTTCTACAATTAAATTCTTCATTTCTTCGATTTCTAAGCCCTTGGTTCTTGGAGTTTGTTCCTGCATACTTTGTGAGCCTGATTTATATGTTTCATGAGCACAAGCACAAAAAAAAATATGCCCATGGCACAGTGAACATTGTAGGCATAGGGCTGAGGGGGTGGTGCTCTAGTCCACTTAACTTGATGTTTGTGTCACATCACATCAAGTTTAACATTGCAAGGCTATGGGAGTTGATACCTTGTAATGTTCAAATCTAGAAGGGAGTTTTTTTTTTCTAATTTTATTTTAAATGGAGATAGGATTAAGGAAGACATGACAATGACACGGACATACTGCAGCACTTGCAGAGTGAAGAAGTGAATGTTATTACTTTTTCTAAGATATAATACTGACAGTGATTAACCTGATTCCTTTTGGGAAAAATTTCTGGCTTTGGAGTTTGTGCAGAAAGCCAATGAGAGGAATGACGATATAAGGTAAGTGGTATTACCAGAGGTGCCGAAAGATGCTGAAGGCTGGGGAGGGGGCAGCGGAGATCCAGATGGGTTCATGATGACTCAAAAGGGGCATTTTTTTACTTTTTTCTTCCAGTGTTACCTGTGATAAAAGATGTACACATATGGTATATGTTGAATAGCTGCATTTACCGCCAACTGTTTTTGCACTAAGAATAATTCCACATAAACTTCACAGTAAAATTATAAATGAAACTACTGTCTCTCATCATCCCATTGTTAGTGTGAACGGGACATGAATAAGTAAATGAAAGGAGGACAGACATTCTAACAGGCAATATTAAACTCTGGCATCTGTGTTAATTTGGGCATTGCAACACTTCAACTGCATAATGGTGAACAACAGTTGTAATTGCTATATGGCATGTTCTCTGGTTTCAGTCTGTTTATGGCCATAGTCCAGACAGCCTAATGTACACTTTATATTGTGAAAGTGGATATAATGAAGGCAGTTTGGCAATTTCCAAATTTAGAATAAAAATTATAAATTGAGCAATCAGACTATAGTCAGAAACAGACTAAGACCAGAGTTCATGCTTCCATTTCTTCTGGTATGTCCCAGATTGTTGGGGACAAAACATGCTGGTTTCTGAGTTTGATTAAAAGAACACAAACACATAGACACAACCACAGACTTTGCTAGTTAAATCTGCATCATGAGTTTTCAGTCCAACTAATACTTCAACTGTAGAAAACAATATTGAAATAAAATGCAAATTTGCATGTAATCATTTTGGGTTGTAGAAAAGTACAGTTGTTTTTAGTAAATGTACTATAACAGTAGATGTTCAAATGATCCCTGCTGTAGTAGCCTATGCTATATGTTTGCACTTTCCACTCACAAAAAACATTAGCATGAGCTGAGCTGGCTCAAAACACAGGTTTGGGGGACAAGACCTTAAGAGGCTTTCATGCCAACTGAAAGAGGGAGGCTGAGCCCTGAGAAAACATTACTAGGAATAACAAAAAAAAAAAAAAAAAACAACAGCAAGAAAAAAAAATGTTACACACTGGAGTAAAAAAACACCCCCCAAAATGGGGGGGGTGATGTTCGGAATGGCTACTGCAGCAGTGATCATTCGGACATCTACTGCCATGGTAAATTTATTTACACAACAGTACTGTGTTCTTCATATTAATCATTGCTGTGATAGCCTAAGCTATATGAGTAGATTACCATATCTTAGAGCAACTGTGAGGTAGAAGAAGAAGGGTCCAGGAAGCCCTGGAGAATAGTCCTAGCAAAATTGACCTAGATCTGGAGGAGTCTTGCTTGTTATGCTTTGTAAAAGTACGTGTAGATGACCAACTTGCTGCTTCTAGAATACTTCTATAATTCACCACTTCCAAAAAAACATAGATGAAACAAAGAGATGATAGAATATGGCTTGACCCTGCCTAGAATATTTTGTTGTAGTGGGAATAACAAAAGGTAATAGCCTGAGACTTCCATTTGGAAATAGTCTGCTTTTATGCAGGTTGTCTCTTCTCCTTACTTTAGCAAGAAATGAACAATTGAGTGGAAATTCTGAAAAAAAAATGTATTGTCAGGATAGTATCTGAACTGTCTGTGGACATCCACAGTATGAAGTATCCTTTCTACCTCATGTTGGAGCTCAGAGAATAACACAAGGGTATGGATAGTTTGCCTTTAGGTACATTTGAATGCCACTTTAGGCATAAAAAGAAGGATTAGTTCTCAAGGAAACCCTGTTCTCTGGAAAATTAAATAAGGTTAACCTACCATAAGAGCTTGCAACTCATATATTCTTCTTGCAGAAGTCAGAGCAAGGAGTAAAACTCTTTTCCATCTTAAGAACCTCAAGTCAGCTAGATCAGCTGGTTCAAATGGAACAAATGTTAGCTTCTCTAACATAAAATTAATGTCCCAAGGAGGAGCCACTGATTTTCTTGGAGGTCTTTTATGCAATACCCATTTAAAAATATGTTGACATGGAATGCCTTGAAAAATGGGGATCCATAGACAGACATGCTGAAATGGCAAACAATGAACCTTGATAGAGGAATAAGACAGGCAAATGAAAAAGCAACTCACACAAATATTATAAAACAAGTGAAACACTACAATGAATGGGTTCAGGTTATGTTTTTGAGACCAACTAGAAAACATTTTTCATTTGCTAATACTTTCTAGTAGAGGGATTTCTTGCCCCCATTGGTACCTCCAGTGCTTAAAAGGTACTAAGACCCCAAGATTCAGGCAGTCAATTAAAGTTGTTTGGGGTCGTGATGTATAAAATGTCCCTGTTCAATAAAAAAAAAAAAAACAAGAAACATCTTTATTAAATTATCACTTATGACATAGCAATCATATATTTGTATGAATGAAAACAAACCATATTGACATATATTCAGTTGCAAACAGTTTACATCACTTATAATCTGTCCAGTCATTGTCAGTCAAACATTGCAAAGCTCTTTCAATTCTTGCTTTCCCTTAAACCTCATTCCTCCTTCAAAACATTATTCTGCATGTATTATTCCCACCATTCCCATTTTTCCATGTAATTTGTTTGTATCCTTTTCTAAAGCTCACACTTCTAGTTGTTTCATCTCTGTTACTATATTTACTACTTCTAGTATAATTGGTTTAGATATTGATTTGCATTTTCTAGTAAATGCCTTTTTGGCAGCCACCAGAATTAAACTCAGCAAGGCCTTATTATGCCTGAACAGTTTATTTATTTATTTATTTTATTTATTGACATTTGTTAACCGGGTTAGTCCAGCTGGGCTAGTAGCACATTTTTCAGTGGAGACCCGAGGAGAAAAGCTCCAGATTACAAAATCAATTTACAGTATTGTACAGATTTACACTCCAAGAAAACAATATTCTAATACAGGTAAAAAAAAAAAAAGAAAAATAAGCTGTAGTTACAAAAACAATTAACAGTATTGTACAGATTTACACTCTATGTATAATACTATTTAAATATGGGTATGATAAGAAGACAAGTAGAGAGAGAATAAATATACAGAAAATATAGACAAGTAGCAACACACATAAATAGCATAGACAGTAGATTAAGTGGGCTATCATTGTTTAGTGATTATAATTTCTGGATAGGTACCAGCTGGTAACACAGTGAGAGAAGTTCAGACTAATAGAAGTGAACATATGATGGGCATGAGATATAGAGAAAACAAAGGAGGGGTTAGGCAGGGTCCTGACAGGGACATGTTTTGTTGTTAAGCAGATAAAGTTTGAGTTCTTTTTTAAAGCATAATGGGTGGGTCATGGAATGTAAGTTTACAGGAAGTTTATTCCAAGCTTGGGCTATGAAACATTTATTTTATTTTATTTTTATTTTACATTTGTTAACTAGGTTAGTCTAGCTGGATATATTTCCATTTTCAGTAGAGGCCCGGGGAGAAAAGCTCTGATAGTAGCACACAAAATATACAAACAATATATGCACAGTGTAAAAAGGATAAAAGATATGAACGTAATAATAAAGAGAAAGTGTTACACTAAACAGTATAAGACAAGTCGATATACAGTAGGTAAATAACAATGCAACAGGTTGTTTTAGGAATGCTATTTACAGTTCTGCCCTTACAGGGATATGCAGCAGAGTTTAGGAAGAAAAAGTGAGAAAGGGAGATGAGAAGTAATGAATCAAAGGATTAATCAGGGTTGCTGCAGGGACATAACCAATGGATCTTCAGGTGGTTTTTGAGGTTTTGTTTAAAGAGAGGCAGAGTGGGAAGTAAGGTTAGTTCTATAGGTAAAAGGTTCCAGTTTTTACCTACAGTGTTAGAGAACAAGGAATCCCCTGCTGTGTTGTTGGACTTTGTTATGGTGGCTAAAAGTTTGCTAGAAGAGCGTAGTGAATTTAGGTTTTTGTAGGGGATGATGAGGTTAGAGAGTGTAGGAGTGATGTTAGGTTGGTAAAATAGCTTGTGGGCAATGGGGAGTTGAGTAAATAACACATGATTTTGTAGTTCTAGCCAGCCTAGTTGCAGTAGATTCAGACAGTGGTGGGTTCTAAAGGGATTGCCAGTAGCAAATCGGGCAATGCTATTGTAGGAATTAGTTTGATAAGGTTATTATTTTTTAGGTTAGTGTATATGGGTGAGGCATATAGATGAGTTGAAATTAAGTGAGAGTGAGCAATTTTGGCTCTGGCTGATGGCATTAAAAAGGGTTTAATTCTGTATAAGGAGCCAATTTTTTGTTTACTGATTTTATAGTGTTGTTTGTATGGCTATCAAAGTTAAGGTTATTATCAATTGTAATTCCTAACAGTTTAGTGGTAGAGTCTGGGGATATGAGGGTACTGTTGTTGGAACTGATTGAGAAGTCTACAGGGGAGGACTTACTGGTAGGTACAAAGAGTAGCAGCTTAGTTTTTTTGGCATTTAGAAGGAAGCAATGCTTCAAGAACCAAGTCTCGATTGTGTTGAATACCTTCTGAGTTGAAGAATGTAGTTCTGAGGGGGAGTTAGCTGAACATATGATTGTCAAATCATCTGCATATTGTATACAGGTGGCTTGAGGAATTGCTACATGCAGGTCATTGATGAATAGTGAGAAAAGGAGAGATCCTAAAATAGAGCCTTGAGGGACTCCAAGGGTGACTGGCAGGAGGGATGATAGATTATTACCCCAGAGAACTGCCTGTTGCCTATTGCTGAGGTAGGTCTTGAACCATTGGATAGCCAAAGTGTCAAGGGAAAGGGATTCTAGAATGTTAATAAGAAGGGTGTGGTTTACCATGTCAAAAGCTTTTGAGAGATCGATACAGAGTGCAGATGAAAGGATATTATTGTTGCGATTTCTATTGATGGAATCTGTGAAGGATAAGAGGGTGGTAGTGGTACTATGAAATGGCCTAAAGCCATGTTGGCAGTTAGCTAGAATGCTATGTTGAGTTAAGTGGTCTAATAGCTGATGGTGAATGCATTTCTCCATAATTTTTGCTAGGGGTGATAAAAGGGCTATAGGCCGATAGTTAGAATAATCTTTGGAGTTACCACCTTTGTGTAGGGGGTTAATGTGGGAAATTTTTCAGATTTCTGGGATGGTCTCCTCTTTAATGGTTCTATTTATAAGGATGGATATTGGGTATGCAATAACTTTGGCTGCTTTTTGCAGGTATTCAGATGGTAGCTGGTCAGCAGAAGGAGTACAAGGCTTCAGTTTTTGGATGAATTTGAAGATGAGAGCTGTAGAGATGGGTTGCAATTTAAATGTTGGGAAAGAGCCAGAACTGGTGGTAGGAAGTTTTGAGTTATCTGGGGATAGTTGACTGGCAAGTGACTGTATGATCTCTGTGAAAAAAGTATTGAAAGCATTAGCAATTTGGAGGGGGGGGTATTATGATCGGACCCTAGTGGGGTTGGTGTATGTGAGTGAACTGGGAGTAAGAGTCTATTGATACCTGACCAGAACTTCTGTGGGTTGCTTTGGTGGATTTGCTGTAATTTACAATAGTAGTTCTTTTTGTCAGTGTGTATGGCCTTTTTTGTAGTATTTCTAAGCTGCCTAAAATTTTGTTGGTCAGAGAGAGTTTTGGTAGCTCTCCATTCAGCCCATGATTTGTTTCTAAGCAACATTTTTTGTCTGTTTTCCTTAGAAAGCCAGGGGGCTGGTTTGGTCTTCATTCTGATAGAACGTTTAGGAGCATGCCTATCAAGGATAGCTAAGAATTTAGAGTTGAAATGTTTAACAGCCTCTCCAAGTGGGAGGGATTTTAAAGGATTCCAGTCACAGGCACTTAGTTCATTTTGAAATAGTACTGGGTTAAAGTGTTTGTTGGTCCGTGAAATCCTATAAGTCGGGGGGTTAGAAATATCATTCTTTTGCCTTATAATGTAAGTCAGAGTGTGATCACTTAATCATCAGGCAGAGTTCCTGCCTTATAAGCTTGTTTATGTTTATTAGTAAGAATCCAATCTAAGGTGCTCTCTTTTTTATTCGGTTTGTTGATTCTAGTTGTAGAGGTAATTGTTTGACTAAAGCCATGAAGATTAATATGGGATGTGGGATTTTCAGCATTGACAGTTTTTCAGTCAGTGTTGAAGTCACCTAGTATTATTGCTTCTTGTGGGTAAGTAGAGGACACCCAGCTTATGATATCCTCGGTTGTATTGGTATTGTTACCAGGAAGAAGATAGATACAGATGATATATAATGATTTGCTGGGGTTGATTTGAAATCTGGAGATAAGGATTTCTGCATTATTTTCCTGAGGTGGGTTATAAGGTAAAGAGGAGATCTGAAGTCCATCTTTATATAAGATTGCTACTCCCCCACCCTTACATTTTATATGATCTTGTCTCAATATATTATATTCTAGGGGGATGATTTAGTTGTCTTTAGTTTCAGGTTTTAACCAGGTTTCTGTAAGGCAGAAGATGTCAAAGGAGTAAATATCTAGAAGGGCATGGAGATGGGCTACTTTGTTATTAATACTGTGGATATTAAGATGTCCTATTAGGAAAGAATTGGGGGATTTGGGGTGGATAACAAGGGGTGTGGGATAGGGGCTGTAAGTTTTGACTATGCAGACATTGGTTGGGCCTGGATTAGAGTGGATATCATTATCTTCCAAGGAGGGATTTTTTAGTCTTAAAGTAGGGTTGTATTTATAGCTTATTAGATATTTTACTTTCTTTACTGTGAGTTTGTTGTATTTAATTATTTAATATGTGAGAGTCTATGGTATTTGGCTAGCAGGTAGCTGGGATTGGAAGTGATATTTATTTGAGTATGGGTGTGGGTCAGGGTTAACATGGCTGTTTGTTTTGGAGAGTAATTAGAGTGGTAATAGGTCAGTTTTTCAAAGAAGGTGAGGATATAGGCTGAGGCGAGGACATATATACATATTGTTAGAAATGTTAAGTTTGGTTGTGATGGCTTTGGTTACCTTAGGCATACTGAAGAGCTTAATGATGCAGGTGAGTGGGGGTGAGGATGGATAAAAAATATAATAAGGTATATTGAGTAGGTTAAGCTTACTCAAATGGGAATTAATCCCAGTTGGTATAAGGTATTAGATAGGTGAGAAATACTGTAAGAAGGCTTTGAGTAAGTGTTTAGGTAAAGGAGGGGTGTGGCTGTGTATGTATAGTGGTTTGCATGTGGGATTGGTGGGATGGGAGTGAGGGAGTGGTCTAGGTAGTATAAATCTAGGACCAGTGGGGGAGGGTGGGAATTGGGGGTAGGGTGAGAATTGGGGGTAGGGTAGGGGAGCGGAGTGAGCCCGCAGGGCGAACGGAGTGGTCAGAGCCACAGAGTGGGTTGTCTACTGAGAAGTAATCAGTAATACAGAGAGACTGTGCACTACCAAGGCCTTGAATAGGCAGCTAACACTGTCTAAGTAAAATTTTGTCTAGGTAATATGCAAGGGATGTCCTACTACATCTAGTTTCCAGAGTAAAAGGAGAGTAAGGCAGAAGGCATTGTTTGCATTCAGAGCTAAGGTGAGAGGTTTAATTATAGTGGGTCAGCTTTCTACAAGCATGCCTTTCAGTCTAATGTGTGAGAGGTTATACCTTCTTATTTATTTCCTTGTGGAGATTGCTTGGTTTTTATGTTTGAATTGGGGTTCCTGGACTTGGTATTATGCAGTGGAGCTGGGGGAGCTTTAGAAAGTCAGATACAATGTTCTCATAACATGTGTTCTGCTTCCATCTAGTGGTAAAAGTGGGGAACAACAACAGCTCACTTAATTAGTTAGGACAATATAGTAAGGGGAGGAATGGCCTCGGGGTAGGTCCACAGGTGTGTTGGCCCTTACAATTAGGTTTAAAAAAAGGCACTCACTCTTGAAGAGTTCAATAACAGAACTATATGCTATTGCCTTGACTGCGAGGCTGGTGAGAGTAGTTTGCCCATAGTTTTCTTTGGTTTGTAAATATCAAGGGGCTGCTGGTATGAGGTGCGGAGGGTCCTTGTGGGAGTACAGATGGATACCAGGGAGGAGAGACTTGGGCAGGAGGATGGTTTGTATAGTACAGACTGTATGATTTGAAATTGTGATAAAAGGAGTAGTTGGGGAAGTTCAAGCCATTTGAGGAAGTTGAGTGAAAGGCAATGGTGTGAGTTGTAAGGGGAGTTGGTGAGGAACCTTGCTATTTTGTGGTATGTTGTAGTTTGGACAGGGTTGTGGTTAGAATGTTAGTTAGGTCAGGGGAAGCATAGAGAAGGGAGGGGAGGCGAAGTGCCTGTGCCAGGGAGAGTCTAGCATCGGTGGTTAGAATTTTTCTATTGCGATAAAGCAGGCCTAGTTTCTGGTGTTGTTTTTATATATATATAGGTTGAATTTGAGTTCATCGTCAATGATGACACCTAGAAGCTTGGTGTGAGGTTCTGGTTGTTTTATGGTGTTATTAGAGGATGTGATAACAAATGTGGACTTATGTTGGGAGAGTGAATGTGGAAGAAAGAGCAGGAGTTTGGTTTTCTTTGGGTTTAGTATGAGAAGATTATCAGACAGCCACTATTCAACAGATAGAAAGGTTTCTTGTGGTTGAGTGTGGATTTCAGAGATATCGTTAAGGATGAAGATGAGGGTTGAATCATCAGCATATTGGATTAGGGTTGATTTTTTTGCAGGATGTGTACAGTTCATTGGTAAAAATATTAAATAGAAGGGGGCCCAAAATAGAACCCTTTGGAACACCTGCTGTGACTGGAATGGAGGGAGAGCAGGATGAGAGCCATCTGACAGATTGAAGCCTACCAGAGAGGTAGCTGGAGAACCAGGATAGGGAGGCAGGAGATAGGTTGAGATTGGATAGTTTAGATAGGAGGATAGGGTGAGTGACTGTGTCAAAAGCTTTGGAGAGATCAAGGAAGAGGCAGGATAGGAGTTGGTTATTGTCACGGGTCTCAGCAATAGTATGAGTAAATTAAAGGAGCTCAGTTGTTGTGCTGTGGTTAGGCCAGAAACCATGTTGAGTGGGAGTAAGGAGGTTTTGTTGTAAGAGATAGTTTAGAAGCTGTGAGTGAATGCATTTTTTGAGTATCTTGGATAGTGGGGGTAGAGTGGCGATGGGTCTGTAGTTGGAAGGGTCAGGTTTGTTTCCCCCCTTTGTGCAGTGGAACGGTGAAGAAGGATTTCCATAAGAGAGTGACAGTTGCTTCTTGAATAGATCTGTTGATTAGAATGGATACAGGATAGTCTATAGATTCAGCAGCTAGCTTGAGGAAAGAAGGAGGAAGATTGTCTGTGGAGGGAGAGCAGGGTTTAAGTTCCGATTCAGTATCACAGATCAAAAAAATCATTTCCTTAGTTACATCAATTTGCTTACCCATCTCACCCAGTATTTCTGATAGAGTCATCTGCAGTGAATTTTGAATGTCTGCCAACTCATTAGAATCCGAAAAAAATATGTTCTCAATTACTACTTTCATGTCTGTTCTTCTGTGACTAGATCCACTTGTGGTAATTGCCCTTGGCCACTTCCAAAGGAAGGGGCATACAATGTTGCCTGGGCCAGAAATCAGTCACCACAATGATCTTGGGGGATTTCTTCTGAATCTTCAGAATTCCCTTGAATATCAGAAAGGGTAGAAAAGCATCCAGGAATATTCCTGTCCAAGGAAAGGGAAGGGCATCTGTCTTTTAGGCCTTCTTGCATGAAGTGTTGGAGTAGAATGTTTCCAGTTGATTGCTCACTGGGAAGGCAAAAAGGCCTATTTTAGGAGCTTCTCACAGATGGATCAGATCTTGGAAGACTCCCAATTTAGTTTCCATTCTTAAAGGTCTGCCTTTGTCCTGCCAGCTTGTCTGCCACACAATTTTGCACTGAAAGAATGTAGGAAGTAGCATGAGATTCTGCTGTAAAGCTATATCCCATGTAACATGTCTAGTGTGCAAAGTAGGTAAGACCTGGTTCTCCCTTGCTTTTTTATGTACTACATCAGTGTGGTATTGTCCACAACAACTTGAAGTGGTCCTAGAGACCAAAGGTGATTTAGGGAGTTGAGTGCCTTGATAAGGGCAAACTTCTCCTTTACATTTATGTGCTTGTGTCTGTGTTTGTTGTCCTCCTTTACATTTATGTGCTTGTGTCTGTCTTTGTTGTCCTCCTTTATATTTATGTGCTTGTGTCTGTCTTTGTTGTCCTCCTTTACATTTATGTGCGTGTGCCTGTCTTTGTTGTCCTCCTTTATATTTATGTGCTTGTGTCTGTCTTTGTTGTCCTCCTTTACATTTATGTGCTTGTGTCTGTTTGTTGTCCTCCTTTACATTTATGTGCTTGTGTCTGTGTTTGTTATCCTCCTTTACATGTATGTGCTTGTGTCTGTGTTGTCCTTCTTTACATTTATGTGCTTGTGTCTGTCTTTGTTGTCCTCCTTTACATTTATGTGCGTGTGCCTGTCTTTGTTGTCCTCCTTTATATTTATGTGCTTGTGTCTGTCTTTGTTGTCCTCCTTTACATTTATGTGCTTGTGTCTGTGTTTGTTCTCCTCCTTTACATTTATGTGCTTGTGTCTGTGTTTGTTGTCCTCCTTTACATGTATGTGCTTGTGTCTGTGTTGTCCTTCTTTACATTTATGTGCTTGTGTCTGTGTTTGTCCCAGATACCTTGCACTTTTATCCCCTAGCAAAGTGTAAGGTAACTGTGGTGACTGACGGTTCTGGAGCAGGAGAGGAGAAATGAAAGATCTGGATTCAGGGTTCTTGATGTCTCTGCCAAGTGATTTTTCTTCTCACACATCCTAGAACTAGAATCTGAAAAGATAACGGGTGCTGGTGCTGGGATCAAAGAGATGTCAGATACCATTGTATCTTTCTCATGTGGAGTCTTTCCAAAAGTATCATGAGAATCATAGATGCCATGAGACTCAGAATCCTATGGTATTGCCTCCCTTGCCCATTAAGGGGATTCCAACAATTGCAGAAGACATTGCTAATCCCCAGTCCATAGTGGCTGTATGTGTAACACCAGGGGGATCAGGGATAAAAACCCTGGAATAGATCTAAATGTAGATATATTTTTCCAGCGGAAGAAAATCTCTTTGTACTGAGGTTCTCTTCGAATACCAGCCTGCATATGAGATCTGTCATTAAAGAGAGAGAGACTTCCTGACACTTTGAGAAAGAGTCTACATAGATAAGCAAGGCACCTTAAATATGGAAAAATATGGATACTATGTAGCCTGCAGTTTGCTATAACTAGAGCTGCACACTGTGAACACTCTACCAAAGGGTAAGGCAGAGAATGCATAATGTGATCCAGATACATAAAAGCCTTGAGAAACATCTGAAGCCTCAGTGGAGAGGCATGTGATGATAAGCACCTACTAAATCAAAGGTTACTAAAAAATCTCAAATGGGGAAGGAGGGATAAGAGATTGTGTTGTAAAAGGATCTTGAATATGGGCACTATCACAAACTGGATTAAAAAAAGTTAATAACTAATCTCCAGGCATTTTCTTTTTTTGGTATCAGAAACATGCCGCGGTGCTGCAGCGGTTAGCGTTGTCACCTCACAGCAAGAGGTTCTCCCATTTGATTCTCAGCTAGAGCGCCTTCTGTGTGAAGTCTGCATGTCCTCCCCGCGGTCGAGTGACATTAAAGACATGCAGGTAGGTGCATGCGTGAATGGGTGTGCCTTTTTTGAAGGTTAGGTGTCAGGCTGGCAACTCGGCACCGTAAAAATCTGCTGCTAATCATTAGCAGACTGGAGTTCCGCTGTTGCGACCACTAACCGGGAAAAGCTGAAAGACATTACTAGGTATCAGAAACATTCTTGAATGAAAACCTCTTCCCACTGAGAAAAAGGAACTATTTCTATTACTCCCCCCCAATAAAGCATGTGTTGTAGGACAGGAGGGAACAGGGAGGGTTTGGTATGGGGATGTGGAATAATTCCATGTGAAGGAGGGATGTCTTCCCACTGAGTCAGTGTCAGAACCTGTTTGTCTGAAACAACCTGTCGCCAAAGAGACAGAAATGGAGAATCTCACTTTCTGGAAGGGATAAAAAACTGCCAGGGTAAGAGGAGGAGGGACAAGGCTCCTTACATACTCATTCTGACCTTTTTGACCGTCCTTTGTTCTGGGGATTTCTGCTTTCTTTTAGGGAACTTCCCCACCATTTTTTTTAATGTTGCTTACCGGCATATTGCTGAGTCTGTTTGTTTTGTTTTGTTTCTTGCTGCAGTTGAACAAGTGAGCAAAATAACCTTTGGAAATATTTAGAGAGGGAGGGTAAAAAAATGTGAGAGATTCCTAGTACAGTAAACACTCAGTTAACTTGAACTCAAGCAACCAGCACTCAAAATCAAAGAAATGCAGTATAGTATGAACAATTCAGTTCAGTTTTCATGTGTTGCACTTTCTGTTTCCCCCCAGCCAGGCTTTTAATTAACAGTATTTCAATATTAAAATCAAATCAATACAGTGTTTATGGTATGGTATTGTATAGGGTACAGTATGTAGTTAGGCCTATTTTTAATAGTAACTCTCAAGCAACCGGAAACCACAGTTATCCAGTATCTACCAATTCCCATGGGTGTCAGTTTACCAAGAGTTTACTGTATTCCAGCTTAACTCTGTCTTCACATTTTTGATAACCTTTGCAGCAGTGGGACCAAAATCTCTATCCAAAGTTGAATTTAAAAGCTCATTTGTACATCCTCTACAAAGTTCTGAGAATGAAGCCAGCCAAACCTCCTCAACACAGTGCCAGTGGCACCCTCACTGGATGTAGTATGTACAGTCATAAACACACTTTAAATGATTAGTGACCTGGAAAATTAAAGAAACCAAACCACACAAAGCAGATATTTCCTCACCGGGAGGAGCCGCAGATAAAACATTCCTCATAGTTTCACAGTTAGTCACAAAAACTTTAACATATGAGCCTGACAACTCAAAATTATAAAAATTAAAGTTGCAGAAGAAAACATTTTCCCCAAACTTAAAAAAATTTTTACCATCTTTAACAAAAGGAGTAGGATTAAAGTTAAAAATTTGAATATAACAAAAAGATTGTTGCAACTAACATGGTCAAAAAATTGCATTTAAAATGAGGTTTCATTCAACAGTAAAGCACAAAAAAATAAAAACAAGTTAAAATACAGATTAGTGCTTTCAAGCACAAGCCCCTTCTTCAGATCCAGAGCTACTAATACAAAATAACACTTTAAAAGGAAAGACTAATAAAACACCAAATCCAGCCAATCAGATAGCCTCTTCAAAAGTATCAATAAAACAGTCTACAAGCCCGTAGTGCAGGTTTTAAAGGCACCACACCATTGAGTCCAGGTATCTTGTATTGCCACACAAATAAAATTCTCTGACAAACTCAATAGTTTTAAATCACTGCTTAAACAATATCTTAACCAGCCCTGGTCCTGCACATGCTCATCATAAGGTTAAGACTTTTGGCACCCTTGATTATTACTGTGGTTTTTACACTGGCAGTGATTATTTAACAATATAGATCTGGCTTTGTGATTTGTGTTAAGCAACTTGATTGGAATATCTTAACCTTTGTGGACTGTGGAGCATGTTATTTCTGTTTTTTAGATTATTGGCAGTGATTAACCAGATATCCATCCATCCATCCTCAACCCCTTTTCCCATTTTGCACATGGTGTCGGGGTGTCATTTCAGCAGTGACAATCATCTCAAGCCCAGGTTTACACTGCTGGGTGGCAAGGCATGATTAACCAGATATATTTGACAATATTTCTCTGGCTTTGTGATTTTTGTGTGGAAAGTGAAACATTCCTATTTTTAGGTCTGATTTACCCCTACACAGAATACCTTATTTTTGGAGGCAGACTACATGACCAACATAGAAGTGACGATAATAAAGAAACAGAGCACACATCTTACATCTCCCTTTTCTGAAGCAAAAATAAATTACCTTGTGTGAAAGAACTTTGCAATACAGTTGAATAAAGTCTACAGATTTTGCACTGCTTCTTTGACAATGTGTTATATTTTCTATCAGTTTTGTTTATGAGTAGTATCCCATATTCCTAATGGAAGCGGGAACAGTTATGTGCTATTTGGTATTTAAATTTAATTTAAAATTTAATGCTAATTAGATGTCCAGATTTTTTTACACTCTGAGGACTTTTGTTTCTATTTTCAGTGTCTGTAGGTTGAGAGATAGCCTGTGGAGTTAAAATAATATTGTGTAGCCATCAGACATCATTGCTATAACTGCTTGGCTGGGGTTGGAGATGGCTGGATGAAAGTAACTGACCTATTTGTTATTTGCTCAGTTTAAGCCATCACTGTCTGGCTTTGTAGAACTAGTTTGCATTTATGAGAAGTAAGATGGACTACTTAACTGCATACCTGATGCATACAGACAGATTAGGCATAAATGCCGTGGCTATCGTCTGTGCAGGAAAATGACCACTTACCTGATACTCTTTGCTTATTATTTTGGCTTTGCAGGACTAACATGATTATGTGAAACAACCTGCAATAGCTGAATGCATGGCAACTGTTTGATTGGAGTTAAGGTTACAGAGTCATCCTCTTTTATCACAATCAGATTTCCAGTTTGTACACAGAAGTGGCTATAATTGCTTGGTGCCTGTATGAAAGCAACTGATCCTGTTGTCATTTGCTCAATTTAGCAGTCATCTTTCATAAAATAAATAAATAAGGGATAAATGCATCACAGAATACCTGGACATTCAAAACTTATGGGGGGCTTGTTGCCCCCACAAACAAGGTTGCATAAGTAGATTTTCTCAGTGGTTTAGTAATCACCTTTGCCCTGAATCCTACATAATCTAAAACCATCAGATATTTACTTACATATAGTTCTGATGTTTCCCAAATATGTAACATCATTAAGAAAAATTGGTCTATTCTAACTGTAGATGATAACTTGAAATGTATAGTAGGTGAAACACCTTGTTTTTGTTTCAAAAGTTGCATGAATCTTAAGAGGCTGCTCTGTTACAAGAATGTGAAGAGATCTTTGAGTTTTTAGCCTTTAGGGAAAGGCACTTTTTCATGTGGAAGATGTAAGGCTTGTAATAGCATCAATACCACTAATGAATTCACACACCCTAATACTCACAAAAGATACTGGCTTAATAAATAGCTGATTCCAATACCAGCATTGTGGTTTGCATTGCTGCAGTACCAGGAATGTGGTTTACATTGCTATGTGTACCTGCTCTTCTTATTATTATATTGGCTATTGGCAAAACTAATAGACCTTTCAAAGAACGTATCCTTCGCCATATGAATGACATCAGAAACAAAGTCCAAAGCAGTGCTCTCTCACATTATGTCCAGTCCTGACCATACATTTTTGTTTATAGTGTTAGAAATGGTTACTGAAAGCTTAAGAAGAGGTGACGTGCAATTGGACTGAAATTGAAGAAATTAAATGGATTGCAGACTAAAGAGCAGATCGCCCACCTGGTTTAAATGGTATTATCCCTTTGAAACCAATTCTTAAGTGGTGGTAGCTCCTGAGATGAAAACGATTGGTTGCTAAATTAGGCAGCGTCATCTACTTGATCATAGGTTGGATTCAAGGAGGTGGCTGCCCTATGGATGAGAACTGATTGGATGTTGACTGTGATAATAAGGAAATTACATTGTTACATTCTATGGATCTGTGGAAGGCCGGAAGGTAGAAAGCACTTATCCTGAATCTTTGGACTGATTTTTAGTCTTTTAGTATTTACTTTATCAATTTTATTCTTTTATTTTAATAAATAGTTTTCCATGGTGGTAGAGCCGGTTGTTTGTTTTCTTCTTTTTATGATTATTTTACCAGCTTAAGACTTTTAGTGACTAACAGGGATTGTTATTTTACTAATGTAAAACCAGCCTTGTTCATAGGTGTTCACAGAAGGTCATTGTACTTCTGTGGGGGCTGGATATAGCGTCATTATTTCTTTAACTTTCCTCTCAAACTTCAGACGGGTGCATGGAAGAACACTATAACTTGTAGAGGAGCATTTTACTGTCTCTAAAATAACAAGTTGGAAACTCATAATATTTTTTTTTTCATTTTCCTCACACATCAAGTGTCTGATGCATATGCAAGAGGTTATTCTGGGATGATTAAATAAGCATGCTGTTTATATATGTCTGACATCAAATGTGACATGTTCTATTTGATTTTTGAGTTTTGTCTAAATCTGATATCAGAAGGGTATACATAAGGCAGCTGTCTGTTTTGGGTGTAGAGGGTGTAGAGGCATGCTTTATGTAAATATGACAACAGCAGCAGCTTAACATATGACCGTGGGAATTTGTGCCTTAATTTTAATCCCAATTTAACACCACAGAGGGATACACAAAGTGAGTACCTATTGCGAGGTGTGGGGCCTGATCACAGGTACTATTCCCACATATGATGTATGCAGCCTCGCAAACATTTGTCTTCTCAGTTTATTGTGAACTGCTGTTTTGTAAGTTTTGAGCATTAAAAACTCCACACAACTTATTTCTTCCTTGAAATAAAGAAAGAGGATTAAAGTTTGTTTCCACATGCATGTTTTTTTGTTTATTTAGACCATCATTACAACAAAAGGTTGTAGAATGCACCTCAGAAAATCTATAATCCAATGGCTTCTGGGTGTCTAGCACTTCCCAGGCCCTCAGTTTATTCTAATTATTACAATGTATTTTTTGCCAGTTAGGATGTGCTGAAGGATTCAGGAAAAAAACAAAGCTGAAGGATAATTAGGATAATGAGGACCTTTCACTATATATAAACCAAAACTTATAAAAAAGTTTGTTTTTAGTATATTGTGCATTACATCAATCAAATAAGTTTGATGTAATGCAAAATACACTAAAAATCAGTGATCATATTTATTTATTTTTATTTACCAACATTAGATTTCCAGAAAAGTCCAACTTGGAAGGAGCCCATTTTCAGCAGAAGCCCAGTGAGAAAAACTCCAAAATATTTAAAACATTTTAAGAACATGCATGAATGCATGTATGTTACCATGCATGTGTGCGTCTATATCTATATATTCATACACGGGTCTATATTATATCATCGAATGCTTAAAAAAGCGAACGCTGATCGATCAACCTAATTTAAGTGAAAGCTTACAATCTCGAACTGTCAGATCAGCAATTTTTTTCCCAGGGAAAAAAAATCGCTGATCCAAAACACATACACACAACACAAGCACACTAAACAAACAGAAATCCACACACATACACCTAAAATCTGATACCTAACCCTACACTAAACTATGCACACACCACTAACTACCCACTTACCTTAACCCAAACCTAACCCTAAAGTCCGTCACTATCGCACACTCACCTCACCCGCTCCCTAACCCTAACTCACTTAAATCCACCCTAACCCTCATGTCCACTCAATCACACACACACACCTAATCCGAGCCCTAACCCTAACTCACCTAAATCACCCTAACACTCACATCCACACAATCGCACACTTACCTGAATCCGACCGGTAACTTTCCACCATAACACTGAAAATACCAAAGCAACAGAAACGGACAACCGAATTCTTTCCCTAGGAAAAAAATTTGAGTTTCTGCTGCTTCGATATTTTGCAGTTTCGTGAAAATAAGTTTGATCAATCAGCGTTCGCTTTTTTAAGCATTCGAGGATATAATATAGACCCTTCGTACACAATGTAAATGTATAAATACATAATTGAAATGTAGGTAGTTTGTTAAGTTATCTATGCATGCATACATCTCAAGTGTCCAAAATTTCACAGAATATCCAGATTTTTGCCTCATAGAGTTGTTCTGTTCCTCATAAAATGTATGGTTTCTGGCACATCATTGAGGATTGAAAGTCATTAAGTAATTAAAAACATTTGAGGTTCAAACTTCATAGCTTTTGGAAAATGCATGCTAAAGCAAAACATATTATTCTATTAACTTTCCAAGTTTATAGGAACAATTCTTAAAATATGTCCCTGATTTTGGGCCTTTGTCCTCCCATTATTTTTGCTTCATTGAGAATTCTTGAGCTAATAGTTTGAGAGGTATGTGTGTATGTCCTCTATCTCCATCATTGCATTTTATGCATCTTGAAGTCTTTGGCTTTCCTGAATTATACCCCATTCCTGTAAATTATGATCACTGTTTTCTTTTCTTATGCTCTTTAATACTTTTTTGTACTACTGTATTTACAACTTTCTCCTTTCCTTTTATTTCCTTTTCTGTTTTTACTCTAAATTTATCCTCTTCTGTTTTAAGTATGTCTATTAGTGTACTGTAAATTATTGTTATAATAATATTATCTTACCATTTTATGTTTTTATATCATTTTTTGTAAATATAGTAAATGTTTGTTGTTGTATTTTTTACCTGGGGGCTTTTCTCCCTGGGCCTCCGCTGAAAGGGGGGTTTTCTACCCAGATGGACAATCCTGGCACACAAATGCAAATAAATAAATACATGAATGTCTGATACCTGCATAGGGCTTATCTGTGAAATGCTTCCATTATTGCATACTGATTATAAATGTGAATATGTTTTTGTTGTGTTGCAAAATAGACTATATACTTAATGAAGATAAAGTGGATGATCAGCTTTAGAAGATAATGTTATTTAGTGGCATATTTCCTTCTTTTCATACAAATGTGGTTTAATTTGATTTGATTGCAGTGCCATGTGTTGCCTTTTATATCAACAATAGAGTGCTGGCTTTTAAATGTTTTTCCTTCCAGTCTCCTCTAAACATTTGAACAGCTTCATTGATAGACTTATCGCATCTTAGTGTTTTATTCTACCTTTCCATTCGACACAGAGTCTCTTGAATAAATAAAAAAACATGCTTTATGGTGCTTCCCTTTCTTCTCTTCCCTTCTCATTTAATATTGTTACTGACTTTGTTGTTTATAATAACAATAAAGGGAAGAAGTAGTATATGGAGGTATATGTTTTCATAATTAATTATTTTTCTGACATTTCATTATATATTTGTCATGTACAAGCCACTCTAACAGCCTACTATTGTCTGCAGTCCGCTGGTACAGTTTTCTATGTGCAGTTATTTTGTTATACTTTTGTGCAGTGTCTATGCAAATGAGCTACAATACATGAAAAAAGAGTGCTACCACAATTCAGAGATAGTGGGGCACAGAAGTGCAGCCCCATATTTAGTGGCATAGGGTATTGCCTTTCCCATAAAAATTATTTTCATTCTTTTGGACAAACCTTATTTTTTTAGCTGACATGAACTTTTTTCTGTTTGCTTTGTATTTAAACACCCTCATCCTATTCATGTGCCCTCCTACTGCTATATTTATTAAAATAACAATTGTAATGTTAGATGTACACTATGTCTAGATTTTTCTGCATCATAAATACACTGCAGACAATTTTTTATTCTTTTTTCCTTGTTAATTCCCATCCTTTGTCTTATTAAATAGTGAAGTAATGCATGTTTAATTTGTTTTCCTTTTTAAAAGTTCTGTGCTGCTTATTTGGTAAGAAAAGATCTGTGTCCCATTCAACCATTGGTGTTTTCATTATACAGCAGTTTATCTAAGGTGATATTTTACAAATGCCATCAGTGTTGAATATCATTCAAAAGCTGCTTCTGAATTATTAATATGTCTTCAAGTACTAAGTTCCTTTTGTGAATTTAGACAGTACTTAAAAATACCGCAATTCCATTAAATTACAAATTAGTCCTCAGGGAACATTTTTATTTGCTTGAATCTTCTTCTTCTGGCTTTTCCCAGTTAGGGGTCACCACAGCAGATCACGTGTCCACTCATGATTTGCAGTGGAGTTTTACAGTGTTGAGTTGCCAGCCTGGCACCTAACCTTCCACAGAAGGCACACACATGCACACACTAATGCCTAGGGCCAATTTAGAGTGTCCATCCACTTACAGCATGTCTTTGGGATGTGGGAGGAAACTGGATCACCCGGAGGAAACTCATGCGATCACAGGGAGGACATGCAGACTCTGCACAGAAGGCACCTCAGCCGAGAATCGAACCAGAGAACCTCTTGCTGTGAGGCGACAATGCTAACTGCTGCACCACCATGGCCGCTCATTTCTATTTGCTTGTATAGTTTTTCTTAATCAGGCACAGGAAAAATGCATTTTATTTATATTTAATCTAGGTGGATTTCCCAGAGATGCTCTTAGGAAGTGCCATGGATTTTCTGGTCTTTGTTCAGTACCTAATTTAATTTTTCAGTAACTGTTTTTTCCAGTAATAGTCCTGTCTTTTTTTTCTTTCTGTTCACAGAGTTCATTTAACTTTTATATTTGTTAAATATACTAAGAAACTCTTCTATCTTTGAACAGGAAGGCAAAAAATAAAAAGCCATTTACTGTATCAAAATGTAGAAGTCCGTTTGTGTTAGGGTAGTGGTTTATCTTCATGATGGTGCTACTAACTGATGATTTCTGTGTCTGATGAATGCTGTTGCCACCAAGAGAATTTCCCTTCTCTGAGATGTAGTGACCCTAGAGACTTTTTTATATTATATAAAATGTGGAGGCATAACACCTCTCTTGTATATGGGTGAGGTAGGAGGCTTTCTTCCCCTCTCAAGTACGGTTTTTGAATAACGCTGTACAAATTATTTTATTACATATAGAGTTAAAATGACATAATTCAGGCTCATGTTAGAAAACCATGTGCTGTCATGTCAAATATGAGTTTTCTATTTTTTAGTTTGAATAATGAATACATGTTGCAGTGGTAGAGGGCAAGTTAAGATGTAGGTGGTGTTTTATGCAGCAAGAAATGGGATGGGGGTTTGGTAGTGGGAGTATGGAAGATAATGAAATAGTTATTTGAACATTTTTGACAACATATGTATGGAATAGCCAGCTATAAGATGTGCTGGTATTAATAGTGTTTGCAGATTGCAGCAGACTGATAGTTGTTTTTGAGATATTTTCCCTGATTCGATCATTTAACATGAGAAGGAAACCTTGTTTTCACAACACAGTAAAGTGGAGCAAGGCAAATTCCTAGTTTTATTACTATAAACATTTGCTAGCAGTGTGTAAAGGAATATGGTTATAATGTTGGTCCCACGGTCATTTATATACTGTCTACTGTTGAATGACTGTGGTACTTAAGGCAAAGCTGTGACTGAAACCTAATTGCATGGGTAGAGCAGAGTAATGGGTTTGGTTTTAGGCATGCAGCTATAAGTAGTTTATTATTAACAGTGGACATACAGGGTGCAGACAACTGATATTTCTAACTTCCAGGAATGTAGTTATTAGAGATCACAAAAAACACATGAAAGGAGTGCCAGTTGGCTTTTACCACTTAATGTACACATAACCATAAAGGAGAATAGTTGGTTAATATGATTGCTACTAGGACATGTTTTGTTCTGAGATTAAATTCTAGGCACAGCAAATGCCTAGAAAATCCAAAGACAGATATGCCATCTCCTGTCCTGCGTTGAATGCATATATATCCCTTGCCAGGCATCTTTAGAGTAATGCTTTAAATAGCTGCAAAACATTGCAAAGGGTAGAAAAAAGCCCCTCACCATCAAACCAGAAAGAAAGTTTACAGCTGCCCACAAAGACGAAGACTTGTAATCAAAATCAGAAAAGGCAGTTGTGTAAAGACATACTGTAGGACAAACAAGGAGTAGTGGGTGTAATGGAAGCATTTATTGGAGAACTTATTTTGTCGGTGCAAAAACTTTATGCACTATTAATTCAAGAAAGGTCTAATAATAGTGCTGGGAATTTGTTGACTAGCACACAAGCTGAACTTTTTACGTTGCATACTCCATTGCTAACTGAAAATGGCAATGTTGCTACAACAACGAACCAGAATCAGGTTACAGGATGTGACATTGCCAGTTGGTTTTAGGCACCGAAAGTTAATTTTGCAGATGGCAGTGAAATGAGAAACAACATGCCCTTGCTAAGGAACCAAACTGGATTTTGAAAAAAAGTGCAAAAAATATAGATCTCTACAACTAGATAATGCCTTCTTAACTAGATCTTTGGAGTTAAAACAGGTTCCTAAGGGGATGAGGTTGTGGAATCAACCCCTAAGAATAGAAACAGGATTAACAGCTTATTGCGAGCTCATTGGGCTTTTTGATAAAGCCAGATTTGAAATTATTGTAAGGAATAACCAAAGTAAGTTGAGTATATTAGAAAATGAAATATCTTTATCGAACCAAAGCATTGTTAATGACGTTCTGTTTGTTCAATATACTCAGAATTACCAAAAGGTACTTCATGATTTGTCACTTATGTTAAAAACAGTTTGAGCACTAAACAGCGCAAGCTCCAATAGAGATACTACAGAGTATAAAAATAATCAAGCTTATCCTATTGGTAAAAATAGAACTGAAACAAATACAGTTGTTGATGAAAGGAGAGGTGATGAAGTTAACATTAATTCCTCCTTTAATAAGGTAATAGACAAAGAGGAACATTACAATGATGATGAGTATTTTTTAGAACAGAATCCCCAAATAAGGAGATCCGAACGCCTGAGGAACCTGGCCAATAGAGATTGCAGGAATCATCAGAACAGTGGGTCCTATGGCAGGAATCAATGTGGTGGGAGCAGCACTTGTGTAACTTTAGCACAATGAAAGTTCCTTCTGAGACTGTTTTGGTGGCTGATTGTGATTCAACCTTAGTGGACATAGACAATGAAATGGACACTTTTTTAATGTATGCTATTTAGTCATTTCGGTTTTTATCTTCAATAAAACCAGATTCCTGGTATCACTCATGGTTTGGATTTTTTTATTTTTGTGTTTACAAGGTGTTTTATAGCAGAAGAGAGTCTTGAAAAACTGGTAGAACAGCTTAATTACCTGTGTGTTTGGAAATGCTGAGGTAATACCCACCATTTTCAGATTTTCAGACTTAAATGAGGTTCACCAAAAGAAGCAGTTGTCAACACTGCTGCATTCTGTTAATATTAATGGGGTTACTGGTCACATTCAAAGACCACTACCAACAGAAACTGATCAGAGTAATCACATATATCTTTTCATCTTATCTTGATGTTCTGCACAGTGCAAATGTCTCTGCAGGACTTGAACTAGATCTGGAGATTACTTGTTTCCAAAAATTACCTTATATTGTAGATATACTGCTGTGATTTTATATATATATATATATATATATATATATATATATATAGAGAGAGAGAGAGAGAGACACACACAGAAGATGACATTATAATGCCCTACCCTCTTCTTAAAATCTCCTGTCCATTTACTCATAATAGCTGTGTTCAGAGTGGCATCATTCTCTCAGAATCTCTGCTGAACATACCCTTACCCACTAACATAGGTCTGTATCATTTGTACTGTCGGTCTTCTTTCACAGATTCTGTATTGAATCATTCTTTCAGCTGTAGAAAGAGCTTTCATTAGATTGCATTTTTAAGAAGTAAGAATTTGGCCATTGACGGCACTCTTCCCAAATTCATTCCCTCTGTTCTCTAGAGGAATTAAATTTCATGTCACTTCTGTTCTCATTTCCTTACTCAGAAACAGTTGTCTGGTTGCTTTTACAGGAAAAACAAACCATTAGTATGACATTACTTTTAACAGAAAGATGCTGGAAAACAGAGGTGATATTACAATACCTTTATTGGACTGACAAGTTTTGTAATTACTCAAGCATTTGGGCTATCAAACCCATTTTTTGGGATGCAAGGCTCCTATAAGCCCAAAGGCGAAAGTAATTGCAAACCCCATGTTGGTCCATTGAAAGGTATTGCATCATCTCTTTGTTTCCGTGTCTTTATCTTTTCTATTAGTAGACCAGCAAGGCATTTCTTATTTTTTTTCTACCAAGTTCAAGATCAATTACAAGTTCATGTTTATTGTAGTGTTTTATTTCCTAAGCACTTCACATCAAAACCATCAGTGAAACGATGTAAAACAATTACTGCCACCTAATAATAATAATAATAATAATAAACTATAACGTATGACATGATTTCCTAAGAAGTCGCACTGAGCAAAAATCAACTAAAAGTTGTTAAAGCAGAACATCACATTAAATAAAATAACACTGTTACACTAGGTAAAACAAAACTGTTACATAAAATATGATGGTGTAACATAGTAAATGGTGCTCCCTAGTCTCAAATCAATATGTCTTAATAAACAAAATGTTTGAGTCTAAAGGCAGCAGTACTACAGTGTCTCAACATCTTCATCCAATGCTGGTTAAACTTTAACAGTAGCAAGCAACAAAGTCTGGAAGGCAAACTTATGAACAGTGGAGAAAGGCCTAACCAAGCATTCAAGATGAATTAACTGTCACAGATTATGCTGTGGGAATAACAAATAATTAGCATTAAATCACCCACTCATATTTAAAATCTACGGTTTTACAATCCTGCAGAAATAAAAGCACATTGGTTGACAAACCTTTCTGTTCCTCATCACCCTTTGAAAGCAACTTATTCTTCCAGTCCATCAATTTACTTCCAAAACTGCGGCTAGAACACCAGTTACAACAAGGGTGTAGCTAGTACTCAAATGAATACAATTTTTTCGCGCATCACTTGGAAATGTTAACACTCAAAATGCACAGAATGGTTAGAAGTGTGTAAACAAATATCTGCAGTATAGATGTATACAAATCTTTTGCAAAAAGAATACACCTCTAAAACTAGCTTTTATGGATATAAATGGTAGGAGGTGAAAATAACATTCCTCTTCCTATATATTTGGGGGTAGCATTTTGTGGGATGAGTACATGTTTAATGTGATAGGCAGGTAGTGGTGGAAACAACATTTAGTTTGAGTATAAAATGTAAATCTCTGGCTAAAGCCCTGAATCACAGCCCCTCTGCCACCATTCTTCTTCTTTCTTCTTGAGCCATGGTCACTTTGGGGACACCGATATAGTACCAATATACCATCCATGTCCAACAACAGTCAAAAGTGTGATAACCCAAAAACAAGCGCAGCCAAGAAAAGTCAAAGCAAATCCATTAGCTGAAGCAGACCAATACAACAAGTTCTACATTCTGGCAGCCACCTACTGCCATTATTAAGAACATCTCTACATCATCAGTGTTACTTTTAGCGATGCTTAACCAGAGTCTCATCATAATGCATTACAGAAGGGAGAAAAGACTGGTATTTTAATGTCATTTTCCTACTAATATCATTTTAAAGCACGTCTGTGGTCAGAGCCTCAAAATCATATATTTTTATAAGGTCTTGATCATTTCTACATTACTAATGGCCTTGAATCTTTCCAGGTGGTTGTTAATATTTTATAATTTGTCTTATCTCAAAATGGCTCGCTTGTGGCTGCCATAGACACATGGTCATCTTTCAGCTGCTGTTTATTTTTGTCATACTACACACTATGTCCCCATAATATTTTTTGCCCTTCCTTTTGCATTTATGTTCTCTCCCCATTTATGTTGATTGAGAGTTGTCTGAACTGCTTCTTAATTTCATAATTTTGGGCAAGAATGTTTATATACATTTTTGTACTTCAGTTGCAGTGCTCAGACTGAAAGTACATAACAGGGGAATATATCTTAAGTCTGTGGTACTTCAAAGTATTTCCTTGTTCCAAGGTGCAACGATCCTGAAGTTATATACACATAGGCAAACTTGGCCGTCTCCTAGAGCACTGCTCTTGTAGGGGCGCTCTTTCCCTATTTATTTATTTTTAGAACCATATTTCTTTGCTCTAAAAATAAATAAATACAACACCCCTATTAAAAGGAAATGCACCCATGGAAAAGAAATGATGTAGAGGTAGGCGGTGCTCTTGATCTATAACCTTGGCGTGTATGTTAAGTTAAATGTAACAGGAGAAGAGACTTCACAATGTTCAAAAGCAGGAGCAAAGGCACCTGAAAGGAGTTTTTCTTTAAATTTTATAATATGAAATAAGAAAATATGAGACAAAATTTAAGGACATGCTGCAGAGATCAAGGAATGGTGCAGTGATTCTTATTACTAATTGTGAAATAATGCTGGGAGTGATCAACTGTAATTTTTTGGCAAGATTTCTGGCTCTGTGATTTGTGTGGTGTGGATAGCTGATGCGAGGAATGGTGACATGAGATAAGTGTATGTTTATCATTAGGTTGTTGATATCTGTATGTATAATACAGACACATTTTAGGTTGTTGATATTCATATGTACAATACAGAGACATTTTAGGTTGTTGATATTCATATGTACAATATAGAGATATTTTACTGCATGCATTTTCAACCAGTTTTGAATGACAATATTAATGTTTGTTGCAATTTTTTCCTAATTTTTAAAGGAAGAGTTGTTTGACAGGTAAATCTTAGCTTCAGATGCTTTACTGGAACCAGTAGAAAGCGACAAGAATTGTGAGGGTTTTGTAGATGATTGTCTCCCTAATGAGTTACATGAATATAACTTATTTTCAGTATGTGTTGGCCTACAGAAATTTTACTATCTGCTGTACATTTTTATACATGCACTACAGTAATTACCTTAAAGCCACTTTCAATGTTAGTTTGTCAAGAGAATGTGTGTATTGGTGGCTGTGTGTGGGTTTTGTTCCCGTACGGTAGCCAGCATTAGAATTTAACAAGCATTTTGCAGCTTGGACGACACATTGAAGACTTCACTGTTTTAACTGGCAGTTTTACTATATGGTGTATATGCCTGTAGTCAACAGAAAAATCTGCAGAGATGCTTAATAGCATTTTGTTTTAGTCATGCATGATTTGCTGGCATAAGGTTAGCTTACCACCACTTCTTTCCTTTGTATTTTTCCTTTTAGAGGGCCCTCTGAGTGCCATCTGTAGCAGTTGCCAAACGACGACTTATCAGTCTGCTATAACGTGACAGAAGTGATTGACAGTTAACACTTCTGCCCTCGGCATTCAGCTGTCATTGCCTTGTTTTATATAGTGCAAACAGCCTGATAATCATTTTTTCTGAACTTTGACATCACAAATGGATCCTTCAGGAGCAGTTATTTCTGTGGGTAGTGCCAAGCACTTTTAAATAATCTCTGTATCACCTTTGATCTCAAGCTGAGATAAAGTAACTCATTTTAATATTTTAAAGTATCATTAGCCAGTGAACATATTTCTTTCCCCTGCAAGGTATTTGTTTTGGAAGGCTGAGTTTTGGCAGCCATGTGTTGGACTAAAATGTTTTTGTCAAAGGTGTATGTTTCAGAATGCAGATTTATGACTATTGTCTGGTATTAGGGGACTAATTATATAGTACTAAGTCCTGTGGCTTTGCAGTTACTGATTCTGAATGGCAAGGAAGTAGCAACAGCTCTTTGCTCATTAGACATATATTAAATTTAAAATCATTCGTATGCAAATATAATTTCTTTCATGACTGTATTTTATGTTATAGCTAGACACTGACCTCATTTCATCATTTGGGTCCTGAAACTTTGAAGTTATGGAACTGTTAATAGCTATGTGATCACATTCTTAAGTGTTATTACTGTTCTTTTACATCATTAACATTGGCAGTGAGCAAACAGATATTTTTTGACAATATTTCTCTGGATTTGTGATTTCTGTGGGGCAACTTGATTGGAATACCTTAACCTTGGCAATTTGTGTGGACTGTGTTACAGAACTAATCATAATTAGGATGAGAGAAATGGCATGCTGAGATGTTATTACTTTTTTTACAATAATATTGGCAGTGATCAACCAGATAATTTAAACAATATTTCTTTGGCTTTTTGATTTGTGTGGAGTGCCCTGAATTGAATACTTTACTCTGCATCAGCTTGTTTGTGTGGATTGTGGAGTGTGGAGGTGAAATAATATTACATAGCCATCAGACATTGTGCCTATAACTTCTAGGTGGGGGGGTTGGGGTTTTGGATGAAAAGTAACTGACCCTCATCATTTGTTCAGTTTAAACAGTTACTATTTGGCTCTGTAGAACTAGTACATTTGTGACAAATAAGATGGGCTACCTAACCAGACACCTGATATGCACAGACAGAGTATGCATAATTTCTGTGGGTTCTGCGGAGGAAATGACTAGATGGCTGGTGCTGTTTGCCTATTGGTTTGGCTTTGCAGAACTAATGTGATAATGTGCAGCAACATGTAATATTTTAAGGTGTGGAAACTGTTTGGAAAAAAGGTGAAACACATTACAGGGTCATCCTCTTTTATCACAGTCAGATTGTACGCAGAGGTGGCTATAACTGCTAGGTGGGGGTTGCCTGGATATAAGTAAATGACCTTGTGTCACTTGCTTAGTTTAACAGTTATATCTAAAAATAAATAAATAAATAAGGGATAAATGCATTACAGAATATCTATACAGCACATCAATCATGTATAAGTGGATTTTACATAGTAATCACCTCTGCCCTGAACCCCAACTAGTGTAAAACCAGCTTTGCTTATAAGTGTACACAGAAGGTTGCTGTACTTGTGTGTGGGGGTGGGGTGGGGATGATGAAATTATTTTGTTAACATTCCTCCCAAATTTCAGAGGATCTTGTGTTGGGCTGGGGACAGTGTGGTCGGTATTTCTTTACTTATCCTCACAAACTTCTGACGGGTACAGGGAGGATCACTATAACTTGTAAAGGAGCACCATACTGTTTCTGGAAGTGACATGTTGGAAAGATTATTGTTTCCATTTTCCTCACAATCAAGCATATGATGCATATGCAAGTGTCTATCTTTTGGAGAGAGTAAATAAGCATGCTCCTTATATATGTCTAACGGCAAATATGTTTTATTCTATTTGTTTTTCAGTTTTGTCTTAGTCTGACATCAGAAGGGTACACAGAAGGTGGCTTTCTTTTGTTAGGGTAAGGACTGCTTTCTATAACTATGACAGCAGCAGCTTGAAATAGGACTGTGGGCAATTGTGCCTTAATTTGAATCCCATTTAATACCAGTGATGACATATTTTGAGGTGGGGACAGAGGACAGGTACTATTGCCAGATATGATCTATGTATCCTCACAAGTGCCTGTCTTCTCAGTTTATTGGGAACTGATGTTTGGTTAGCTTTGAGCATTAAAAGTTTGATATAACTTATTTCTTCCTTGAAATAAAAATTAGGATTGAATTTCTTTTCGGTGTGCATGATTTTTGTTCAGGCCATCACTGTATCAAAAGGTTGAAAAAAAATTCTAAAATGTACTTCAGAAAATCTGTAACCCATGGCTTCTCAGTGACTAGCAGCCCATGACCCCCAAGCTTAATTTAGTTATGGCAAGGTAGTCCTGGTCATTTAGGTGGTGTAGAAAGGATACAGGAAAAAGCAAAGCTGAAGAGTTAAGACTGAATTTCTGACTTTGATCATAGTTTTAGTTCAGGGTATCGTTGGATGAAAAGGTTGTTTAAAAAAGTCTAAAATGTACCTTACAGCATCTAGTATAACCTCATGGCCTGTAGGGGTCTAGCAGCCACCAGAGCCCCAGCTTAATACAGTTGTTTAAACTGCAGATATTTTAGTGTAGCCTTGGTTAGGTAGGGTGTTCTGAAAGGAGAAGAAAAAAAAACTGTACAGTAAGACTAAATTTCTTCCTTACTTGTAGATTTTGTTCAGCCAATCACTGGATTAAAAAAGGTTGTTTAAAAAGTCTAAAATGCGCCTCAGGGCTTCTAGAATGCAAGGCTTATTTCAGTTGTTTCCTTCACAATTGTCAGAGTACAATCTTGCTTAGATAGAACACATAGAATAAATGAATAACTGCAAGGAAAAAATGGAGAGTATGTCAAAGTGTGAAAAAGGTACGAAAAAGTAATTTGGAGTATGGGTGTACTGGGGTGGTAAGGGGGCACCATGAATCCTTTCTGTCCAAGTTGTCAGTTTAAATAAGGCAGGGCCGTATGTGTGTGTGTGTGTGTGTGTGTGTGTGTGTGTGTGTGTGTGTGTGTGTGTGTGTGTGTGTGTGTGTGTATATATAGCTTCCTCCACTCCTGCTCCTTATCATATGACAGCAGAATGAAAAAAAATCAGTGAAGCACACCTCATCATTCACTGTTCCTCAAGAGAATGTATAGGGGGAAGTAGGAGTTGCTTCCCTATTTGGACTTTGGACCTATGGACCCATGGTAATACTTGTGTCAGAGATTCACTGGGTTGAATTTCACTAAAAATGTTTAGCACATTGTGATTTGATAATATGCCACAAAAAAAAATATATATATATATATATATATATATATAGAGAGAGAGAGAGAGAGAGCTATATATATACACACACACACACACACACACACACACACACACACACACACACACACACACACATATGCACACGTGTGTGGGTTCCCTAACATTGGTTGATTTGAGCAATCAGCCTCTGTATTGTCAACACACTTTGGTTGACAATAAAGATGGTTGACAGATGTGCGAGATCTGCATTCCCTGGGGTAGAAGAATATGCCTTTTCCTCAAGGATTGTGTGATCTTGGAGTTAGTATACATAATTAGCAGGGGGGCATGGGGTGCAGTGGGACTTGACCCCTGCCAAAAACACTATTTTCTTTTTTGCATGTTCCAAAGATTAGCCTTGGAGCATGTGTATTAGCATGTCGAAGTTTGTCGATAAGTGTCTATTTTAGCAATGTTAACGTTCAGCGATAGTGAGTATATCCATATGTATACACACACACACACACACACACACACACATATATATATATATATATATATATATATATGCGTCTATCTGAAAACGCCGAAAGTCCACAACGCCGACAACGAGAACACCAACATCAGAAGATCGACAATGGAGAAGACCGAAAGTTGAGAATCCTGATGCTGAGAACACCGACATGTTAAGGTAAGTGTGCGATAGGGACAGACATTAGGGTCAGCGTGTGGATAAGGTAAGTGTATGATAGTGACGGACGTTAGGGTAGGGTGCGGGTAAGGTAAGTGTGTGATAGTGACGGACCTTAGGGTTAGGGTTTGGGTTAAGGTTAGTGCATAAATAGTTGTGCATGTAAGGTTGAGCGTAGGTTTGTAAGGTTTTTGGTGTGCTTGTGTTGTGTGTGTGTTTTTCGGGAAAGGTATTTGTTTTGTTGATTGTCGGGATTGTGGTTTGTCGGGCATGTGAAGTCTCGTGTTTTTGAACTTTTGGTTTTGTCGTATCGGTTATTTCGTTATCGGTGTTTTGGCGTGTTGGTGTTATCAGGTAGACCCATATATATATATATATATATATATATAAAATATATATATATATATATATATATATATATATATATATATATATATATATATATATATATATATATATATATATATATCTCACAAGAGTGTACAGTAGAATTTATCATGTTTGGTAAGTCAAGAAGGTGGGTGAGTTTAATTATATTAAAGTGAGTTTCAACATTTTCTGTAATCATTTTCATAATCTTGCATGTCAGATAGGGAATCTTTTAAGCTGTAACAGTTTTAGCAGTAAACATCTTGCTGTGTGAGTTTTCCTCTGTGCCAAAAGAGTTAAAAGTAAAGGGTGATCTGATATCAGTGCCAAGGACATATGTTTTGTAAAAAAAAATGTTGAGATATTTGATGAAAATCCAGTTTATTGTACATTGAGGAATCTGCTGAAAAGCGAAATGAGGTTAGAAACAGCAGTCATACCTTACTTACATGTGGCAGTGCAGGAATTATTTTGGAGGGAGGAGATATGCTCTGACATGAAAAAATGTTATAGCTGGGGTATAGCTTTTCTATAAAATCAGTATTTTTTATATACATGTAATTTATGTAACACATATTATTTGTTTACAAGAAATACACTTTAGTGTCATTGGTCACATAAAATTAGCTGTAGGAAGTAATAATGTGGTTTTACCAATTTCATACTTATACTCTACATTGATAGAAGAAGAAGAGTAATTTTGTTCAGAAAAAACTTTCTGTTTCACACACTTTCTATGTTTTTAATCAGAACTGTTTCCCCTGCTATCCCTCAGGGCACCTTTCACAAAAAAGGTTTATGAGTACAGGACTGCCTGTCAAAATATGTCTGCAAAGCTCCAGCCTGCTAGTACCCCAAGTACAGATGGTTCAGCACTGGTAAACAGACTACAGAAATGTTTTGTTTTCCAGTTCAGAATAGAGTCTTTACTTTTTCTTTGCCCCTGCATTGCCGTATGTAATTATGTTAACATCATTGAGACTGCATGCTAGGAAAAGTGAAGTCACCATCGTTATCACTGACCACTGAAAAATGCTACTTAACACCAAAAATTATCTTTTAATATTGCCAGCATATTTACAAATTCCTCTTTGCCAAACAAGAACACTATGAAAGTATTTACTTTGGTACTTTTATACCTCTCCAGTATATTCAGCATATTCAGTTGTATGCAGAAGGTAACGTAATCATTACTGGTGAGTACATTTTGTTAATTTGAAAGGCTCTTCTTTCATATGTAAAAAATCAGCTTCAAAGACAGTTATTAAAACACATGGAGCCATTGACACGCATATTTGTGTTACAGGTAAAATCATTAAATGCACTCATTAGTTATTGCTTGGTTTAATGCCTTCACAAAGTCAAACACTTTGTGTGATGACCAGCTGTGTGGCACTGAATAGCTGGTTGAAAGTGTATTTCATCACAATTCATTGTGAGACTCTCCTTTTCCCTGTGGTGCACTGCCCAATCATTGTGAGACTCTCCTTTTCCCTATGGGGCACTGTCCAATCATTGTGAGACTCTCCTTTTCCCTATGGTGCACTGCCCAATCATTGTGAGACTCTCCTTTTCCCTATGGTGCACTGCCCAATCATTGTGAGACTCTCCTTTTCCCTATGGTGCACTGCCCAATCATTGTGAGACTCTCCTTTTCCCTATGGTGCACTGCCCAATCATTGTGAGACTCTCCTTTTCCCTATGGTGCACTGCCCAATCATTGTGAGACTCTCCTTTCCCCTATGGTGCACTGCCAACAAGTTGTACTTAGTAGGATATACCAATAGTGCTTCAAATCACTGTTTGCAGGCTGTTTCAAATGGAAGGCTTACTTAAGTATAAGTGGTTGACTTTTCACTCCCCTCTTATGTCTCTTCAGAGTTACATTTCCTGGAATTTGCTTCTTATTAAATGATGTGATTATGAAATCACAGTCACGGAATAACAAGGTTTCACTTCTGCAGGTTGTTTCTCTTTTTCTGAAAGTTGTCAGGCCATTGAGTTCCTAAACTTAAATAATGGCTATTCAGGTTAGAGTCCCCAAGCATGGGAGGAGCAGTGATACTTGTCTCACTGCAAAAATAAAAAAGAATACAATGTTAGATGTGTTTTGTTTAGCAAATTCAGCAGGTTAATTCTACTTCTTTTGGATCAATGAAATTGCATCTGGTCTGTCTTCCATAGTCAGCCCATTGCATGTCCCCTACCTGGTACTGCACAGTGTGCATGCACATTAGGGATGGGGTGAAGATGTGAGAAACCTTAAACCACCAACTGATGAGTTTCTGGATGATGTCTCCCTCTCAAATGGCTCTCACCCGATGGAATGAATGGCCTAACTGACCAATAGATACTCTAATGGTTGGCAAGCAGTGGGGTTAAAAAACATCCAGACTTAATGTCCATAAAAGTTCACTAGAAAATAACAAAATGTTTTAGAGATAAAACTCTGCTTTTATACACTCCACCAATAGGCATGTAGTACTGGCTTTCACATTCAGGTGTCTTGTATTTTCTATGGGACCAATGATTTTCTGTATTACACATGGAATTATTTAACATTAATGCAAGGAAAGGTGATAGAATATCTTTTTGTAGCAGTACTTCACAGGGGATGCATGCTACTGCAATGCACTTACATTACAGATTTTTTTTTAATTTAATTTGCTTATTTTTAAATTTTTAATTTGCTTATCTCTTAATCAAGTAAGGTGTAAGGTACAGTTTTTTTTTTTCAAGGATGATTTTGAAGAGTCTGGTTCAGTAGATTGCACATTTCCACAGTTCTGTAAGTTGTGACTATAAGCAGATATGATCCAGTTTACTTGTCTTTTTTTCTGTCAACCTCCCTCTTATCAACTCCATATAAGCCATGTTGTATGGTCAGCTACCAGTTTTTTTTTATTTAGTTAGTTTGGTCCCCTCCTGGCCAACTGACCCATCACCAGGATGAGGGTTGACAGAGAGGAGTCATCATTCACAAACATCAGAGATGGTCTGTGATCTTTTCAGTTTTTTGGTCCTAACCTGTATGCACACATTTAGTATAGTTCAGGAGTATGGATATACAATGAGCCATCTGTAAAGAATGCTCCTGCTTCTACAAGGGGTTGTGGTCCCTTCATATGGCCCTAACTTGCACGACTAAAGCACAGAAGGTGGTCTGTTTAATCTCCACCAGGGAAATCACACGTCCCATTCTGCCATGTCTTCTTAATTTTTGATTTTTTTCCCTTTATAAAGTTGAACAATTTTGTGAACTCTTGTTATGTCAGAAAAAAAGGCTACATCCACTGCTGTGGAACAGGCTCCCCATCCACATAAAACAAAGTTAATCCCTATACATATTCAGGTGCAACTTAGACGTATGTATGGGAAACAGAAACTTTACCCGGGGACTGCCTCCTGTAGTACTAATGAACAATGGCAGCTCCTAAATGCTTTATTCCATGCATGGCTCATCTCAAATTACCTATGGCATGATCCAATCTAGTCTCATTAGGGGCAATATATAATTATCAGCCATGGGATATGTAAAGGCCAATCTGTAACCAAATGGGATAGAGTATAATGAGTACAAAAAAGGGAAATTATCTAGGATTAAATGACTCACAAGGGCACCTAGCCTAGGTGTAGCCTAGTACTTACCTATGAACGTAAGAACAGTACAAAACTAAAGCAGACACATAGACCCACATACGCTGAGGCACGTAACCGTAACCTTCCTAAACTCTAAAGTCCTCCTACAGAAAATACACATAACAAATGCCCTGAGCAGCCCTGACTGCATTCCTTCAAAACAGCCTCCACATCACCACATACAGCCTCATCTCATGGAGCCTCTACTTCTAAGCCAATAAGGCAAGTCACCAGACAATTCAGCATTCTGGTTACACCTCTCCCCCTAGGCTTTTGAATATTAGCTAAAGCATTGTCCTCCCCCGTAGTGCATTCTTACGCAATGACAAAGTGATAGTACTTCTGACATAGCAAATCAAAACCAAGAAAATTTAAAGGTTTTTACTGCTTAATACTAGGAGTCTAAATGAGAAACATTACTCCCTACAAGCTCTCCTCACCCTAGAGGATGCTGACATCTGTGCAGTCAGTGAGACATGGTTTAAAGCTGTGGAGATAACACCAGAAGTGCAATGCCTTCCACACATTTAGACCAACTACTGCACAGACAGATACTAAAGGTGGAAGTGTCTTGATTTACATCAAAAATAAATATACATCTTCACCTATTACACCTAAACATATGGTTTGTTACCCATTAAATATTATTATTAGTTATCGTAACTTTATATTCATGCACCCTAAGTATAGGGAATGGAATTTTATTGTATTCCCTATAATGTATACTCAGGGTATGCTTATGTCATCTACTTCTGAAGGAGCTCATTTAGCTATAGATAATGATCTAAAGTACTGGTATCAGCTGATATCTGATAATAAAGTTAAAAATCTAGATTTCTTAAAACAAGAATTTGATCTAAGAGAAACTTGCTGGTTAGAGGTTCAGATCTTTAGACAACATCTCATTGATAGAATAGATCTAATGTCTATAACAGTTAAAGAATCTATTCCAAAACTGATTGATTACTTGATATTAAATTTACAGCATAAAGTTTCTGATAAAGGTAAACTTTCATATATACATAAAATTATCAGACAAGAAACTTTTACAGTGTAGATTCATACTGGAATTATTTCACCTCTATTAATGGGGACCCACCAACTCAACAAGATAAACAATATATATTGGAATCTGCTTATAGAACTACATCTTCCATTGTCTGGAGACTTTATACATGGAAATTTTACATAGATCTTTTTATACACCTTTGATGATGAATAAAATAAATAATAAAGATAATCTATGTAAGAGATGTAATGTAGAAATTAATGCTGACTGGGCTCATATGTTTTATGACTGTATGAAGTTGAAAGAATACTGGAAGTCAATTAATGAATTTTTGCAGGCTCTTTTACAGATAATTTCATTATTTCTAAGTCTCTTATATTATTCAACACACCTGTACCTCAATGTGTTAAAAGATTAAGCTTCCCTTGTTATGGTCTATCCTAGCAGTGGCCAGGAAAATAATAACTAGAAATTGGATTTCAGATACACCTCCTTCGTTCAATGAATTTAAAAATGTTATGAATATAATGTGCCATATGGAAATAAGCACAATTAGAATGAGAACAACTAGAAAAACATCATATTATATTGTATGGGATAATTTACAAAATTTGTTAAAAAAATTCTAATTTCAATAGCACGGTATTTTAGTTTAATTAATTGATCTAATTGTAGTGGATGTCTTTGTAAATACTTTAGTTGTTTTGTTGAATATTATAATAATACCTATTTTTAATTACTTGTATAAAATTGTTATGATATTTCTCTTATATGTTAAAACAATAAACCTGTTTTGAAAAAAAAATAAATATACATCAAGGCTTGTCAAACAGGACAATGCACTTAAGATGCTCCATGTTCAAATCGCCATAGGCAAAATCCCATACCACTTCCTTGCAAGATATAGGTCCCCCATCTAAGACCCAGGAAACACATAACACATATTTAAGCTTACTGGAAACAGTCACCATCCAACTCAGTACCATATTCTTGGGCGAGTTTAATTACTCCCTTATTAACTGAGAACCATATACAACACCAAGCATGAAGGCACAGAGATTCCTGGATTTTATAAATACAGACTCCTTGAACCCGATTGACAGTACAATGGCCAGGGGAGCAAACATACTGGATCTGGTGCTCACTAACACAGGAAAGCACTGCACATCCCCTAGTGTAATGTCTACTCTTGTAAGTTCAGGCCAGAAAACAGTATCCTTTGAAGTAAAAATAAAACCCGGAATCAGCTAACCGTGGAATGTTCAGGAACTACTCTTTGGCTAACTTTCTACTATTAAGTGATAACCTGGCAAAATTCAAACTTCCATTTGCAGAACCTTTCACAGAAATCCTATACATGCATGTTAATACCTGCATAGAGGCAGCTGTATCCACCAGGAATAAATACAGAACTTACTCAAAAAAAAAAAAAAAAAAAAAGACACCCAAGTAGAATCACATCAATAGTCTGCAGAGTAGAAGGAAGAAAACCATGGCAAAAATTAGGAGGTGCAGCATTCAGCTGGATAAAAGCACCATCATCAAACTAAACAAACAAATCAGTGGACAAATAAAGTCTACCAAAGCCAGATTTGAGGTAGCTATGTCCACATCCTCAAAGGCAATACACAGTTGTGTGCAGAGCTCATTGTTAATGGAGCTACCTATACTGAGCCAGTTTATTGGATCAGTTTGAAAGGAAAACAAGAAAAATTCTTCATGCTTATGAAATGATTTATAAAAATCAGTGTACACCAAGATTACATATTCCCTGTTCTGAAGAAGGTATGGGCCTTCTTGAAATTTATTACGTGTATAGATCAGCAGTCGTGGGACTGCATACATAAATGCTGACCTAACAAGATCCAAACATAGAGAAAGTTTTAAGACATGAGGAAAATAGGGTTGCCACCTTTTCTAATGTCCAAAGTGGGACATTTTTGGTACAAACGTCAGAGTTTGCAGGGCAAAACATACCCATGGCTGGTACAAAGGGCAGAACTTCACTTTTTTGCCTAAATAAAAGCTTATTCTTGTAGCATTTTAGTTGCTTACCCTGTTTCTTAATAACATTTAGGTGTTTCAGATACAGAATAACTGTTTTATGCAACTATTACACAAAATATAGGAAATCATTTTGTCCTAAAATCTCAGGACATTTGCCATTTTTTCAATTTTTTTGCAGGACACAACTGCCCAAAGAGGGACTGTCCCTCACAAAATGGGACAGGTGGTAACCCTAGAGGAAAACAAGTCTAAGATGACTTCCCTGCTTAGTTTAGCAGAAGCATACTCGTGTCAGGCGGGAATGGAAATCAAACCAGAAGTAGATAAAAGTCAGGCAGCCACTGAATGCACCAAAAAAAAAAAAAAAAAAAAAAAAAAAGAAAAGAAAGAATATAAGATGAAGGATCAGATGAGAAGGCAAGAAATGTGGAAAATGCATAAATACAGTTACAAGTACAGAAAACTCCTGGACAACTTCATGTTGACCAGAATCTAACTCAGAAATGGTTAAGGAGAGATGAATTTAAACCAAAAGATGAAAGGTTAATATTAGTGGCCCAGGATAGTGACATACATGTTGGTTTACAAAGTCCATTGAACATGTCAGAGAAACAGATAAATTCAAGTTTTGTGAAACGGAATTGGAAACAGTCACACATCTTGTTGCTGGGTGTGATACACTGGTGGAAGGAGGCCTGTATACTGAAAGGCATAGTAATGTGTCAAGACTGCACTGTTGATTGTGCAAACATTATAATATTGAAGTAGCTGAGAAGCATTGGAAACATGAGCCACAGACCATTATAGAAAATGAAGCTTGTATCACATGTGATCCCCCATTACTAACAGTTCAAAAAATAGATGCAAGAAAACCAGATATAGTAGTCCAGGAAAGAAGACAAAAGTAGCATTGATCATTGAAATTGCTACACCAAGTGATTACAGTCTCTTAAGTTCTGAGTGGCACAAAGTCATAAAATACCAGGATTTGCAGGCAGAAATGTGGACAATGTGGAAGAGGGATACCCAGACAGTTCCAATAGTAGTAAGAGCAATGGATCTTATAAAAAAAATTTATAATCATACTTAGACGTTACCAATAGATGTAACTCCATATGAATTGCAGAAGGAGTCAATTCTGCACACATTGTCGGTGCTGCGAAGAGCACTTCTGGCTAAAATCAAAGACTGAAACAATACTAATTTCATGAACTTAAATCACACATTGACTTAGGAATATCTTCCATTGTCATCATGGTATTAGAAACCCAAAAGTCTTTGAGAAATTAAAAAGCCAGAAGGTATAGTAAACTTAGTGGGAGACAAATTCAGCTCTAACTTTACTCTTCTCACAAATTTATTCCAGTAATCAGGGAACATCGAGAAGCAGGTGTGGGATTCAAACTGCTGTATCTGGCTATCTTCAGAATATTTTTTTCCTGGAGGGTCAAAGAAATTTTTTGATGCAGAACACACTAAGGAGGAAATACAAACGTTTGTCCAACAAAACATGAGCTATGAAACAGAAGGGGATTCTGCTTCTTATTCATGTGATAATAAAGCACATACAGAGACTATGCCAGTGAAACCTTTTCCATGTTCTAAAGGAAAATGCTTGAGAGACAGAAAAAAAGCATAGGAGTTGACTAGAAGAACCAGGAGTATATTTGACATGAATCAGAGACTGGAGTTAGGAGACAGAAATCAAAAGGAAAAAAAAAAACAGCAACTTGCTAATGAATGGAAAATGTGAGCTTACAAAGCATCAGTCACTTCTGTGAAATATGGCAGAACAAGAAATCCTGGAACTATTGGACTTTTTGAATTTGTTAAACTTGTGGGGACTCAAAAGCATATGTCCTAATTCATGTCATTAATTTTTGGAAGAACATTAAGGAGAGGGAAAGAGAAGAGAAAGAAGTAACTGAAGTAAAATAGTTTTCGTTCTTAACAATATTTTTATAAAACATGACATATGCTACATGCTATATACTAAAGCATTTCAGTTATTTTTGTGCGTTAAGAGGGACAATAAAAACAGAATACTTTTTTCTTTCAGTGGCAAAAAGATGTTTTTTGAAAGCATTCAAGTTTATTTCTACATCTGGGAGAAGAATAAAAATAAGACAAGAGCAGGCACTACTTACTGTAAGTTGAAGCGCAGGGCATATCATGTGTCCTTGCATATAGAACCTTCATTATAAGTCCATTTAAGCAGTAGTAAATTAGTAGGTTATGGGTGTGTTCTCAAGGGTGTTTGCTCTTTTATTTGTGGGTTTTCATTAAAACAAAAAGTCTTGTAAGATGTGACATAGGTTCAAATGGATATGACAAGAAATGACTGTATAAAAGCTCAGCCTTCTAGCTGGTTTCTGGTTTAAAAGCCTGCATTTGCACTTTTTACGCCTTTCCTGTAACTAGTCTAGTCCAGATACAGATTTGCTGTATCCAGGACTGTATGTAAGCTTCTGAGCCCCCAAGCCTTTCTGTGTTGATGGGAAGCCTTCTAGCTTATCAGTGGGAGTGGTAAGCACTACATATCTTATCTACCACAAGAGGAGTGGTTTCTGGCCCAGAAATTGTAGTTTATTGGCCATATGGGCAGTTTTTCCATCTCTTTCACCTTTCTGGTTTAAAAATCCACATTTATGCTTGTTTCCTGCCCTTCCTGTAACTAGTCTAGTCCAGATTTGCTGTATCCAGGACTGTTTGTAGGCTTCTGAGCTGTGCCAAAGTCTGCTCTTCAATTTTTCCGTTAGATTCACTAGTTCTTTCCTCTCCTGCTCTTTTACTAGCTTATTAGTCTAGCACTTTACCAGACTTCTTGTAGCAATTATTGTAGCACATAAAAGTGCTACCAGCACTAAATGTTCTACAAGGAAACAGCTCCAGTACTTATTATCAATGCCCACCCCTCCAGGCATGTCTAAAGGTCAGTTCCCTGTGCTTTCTCCTATTAACCTGGTGAACTTGGGCATCCAGAGGCAATGTAGCAACTGCCTCATGTACACTCTCCTCTTACCTCCCAACACTCAGACTTGCGAGAAATGCATATATATATATCCATATTGGAAGCCACGGACTCTCCAGCCAAGACTGGAATAGCTGGTCAAGAGAAGAAGATCAATACTTGCAACACGCCACATGGAACACATAGCCCTACAGAACACACACCAGCACTGTCTTCACATAAAAACACAAACCACACACCCAACTTTGCTCTCAATAAAAACCTACCAAAACAGCAGAGACCTCCAAGGCAGAAACGCACTCTACCACCACAAAACAACACTAATCACGAGACACATAACTCTCCTAAACAGTGTGCCACTCAACCAAAGCCCCTAAGGCCAAACAGTATGCCAAACACACTAGTCCTAGATGATTCGATAGTGAGGCATACTGATGTCCCGCTCACTGGGTTGAATAAGGAGAAAGTAACAGTCAGCTGCCTATCAGGTGCCAGGATCCGCCACATAAAGCACACACTCAGGTCCCTCAACAACAGGTACAAATATGACTCTGTCATTGTACATGTGGGTGTGAATGACCTGAGACATACCTGGACTACATGAAAAGAGACATGGAGGAGCTGTCGGATTATGTAGCCCAGGCGGGTATGACCCTAACCCTGAGCAGCATCCTACCATCACCCAGAATTATACCACAGTACAAGCAGAAAATGACTGATTTCAACAACTGGCTAAGTTTCTGGTGTCATTCTAAGGGGATCTAGTATCTGTCTCCCTGGGATGACATGATTGACAGACCTCGATACTTTGCCAGAGATGGCCTGAATCTGTCACCTCTGGGCTTCTGGATACTGGCCAAGGCTCTTGCCCCACCCCTATAGTGTCTTTTTAGGTGGTGTTCCAGAGACCAAATTGCCACCATAATAGCTACAAACAAATGCAGTCTGAGGGTCATGATGCTCAATGCTAGAAGTCTAAATCTCAAAATGCACTTGTTCGAAGCACTCCTTAAAATGGAGAAGATTGACATTTATACTGTAACAGGGACCTGGTTCAAGGCAGCAGAAAGCACCCCTGCACTACCAAGCTATAACTCATTCCACCCCTTTTGGCCCCAAAACGTGGACCAAAGCTCCAGAGGCAGTAGTGTTTCCATATTCATAAAGGATGCACACACCTCCAGACTGGTAGCTCAACATAACATATCAGAAATACTTCAGGTGCAGCTATCATTGGGTAAGATAGCAATTCAGGTCGTAGCCTGCTGTAGGTCCCTAACAATGTCCCAAGACTCACACTCCATGTTCCTAGGCACCCTGGAAAATATTAGGGTCCAACATAACACATACTGGGTGACTTCAACTACCCTTGCATTAACTGGGAAAGCTACTCATGTACCAATGCACTTGCCCAACGTTTCCTGGAATTCATTAATTCCAATTCCCTGGACCAGCTCATTCTTACCCCCTCTAGAGGTAGCAGCATCATTGACCTGGTCATTACTAACATGGACGACCATTGCTCTACACCAGTAGTCAACTCCTCCCTGGTTAGATCCAACCACAAACTAATCACCTTGGAAATCCACACCCCTCCCACTCCCCCCACTCCGCAAAGGTAACCACCATGAAAAACTTCTCCAAAGCTAACTTTGGGCTCCTAGAAACAGAGGTGGCTAACTTCAAGGCAGCCATGCAAATTGAGAATAGTTGCATGACCGCCAAATCATACATCAATGAACTGTACAAGCATGTACACAAATGCATGGATCTCACCATACCCAATAGAACCAAGATGCTCTCCTCCAAAAAGAGGAAGCCAATCTGGTGGTCCCCTGCCATAAACAAACTCTACAACAGAAGGAGGAAAGTAATGCGGAATAAGGTGAAGTCCCAAGAATGGAAAAACTCCTTTATCAGCCTCAAACAAAAGTTGAGATCCCCATCAAATCCTCTAATGCTAGCTATGAAAACAGAATTGCAGCAGATAGTAAAGGCAACCACAAGGCCTTCTATAGTTATGTAAAGAATCTCCACAGCAATACCCAGATTTGCTCTAAGCTGCTGCACAATGGTACCTCCTATAGTGAGCCAACAGATATTGCCAATATACTGACCGACTGATTCAGTGCCAACTTTACCCCTCTCACCCCCCCAAAGGACCAATCACAATACCAGTAGATTGCCAGGCACCCAGTATTACTGCTGCACAGGTTAAAACAGCACTGTCCAAGGCCAAGAATACAGCTTCTATGGGACCTGACAATATCTCTGGCTGTGTTCCACATGAACTACAGAGTGAACTGGCACCTCACCTATGTGCCCTGTTCAATCACAGCCTCACCTCAGACTTTGTCCCTACCAAATGGTCACTGCTACAGTCATCCCTCTACACAAAGGAGGAGCAATTACAGACCCTGGGAACTATTGCCCCATTAGCCTTATGAGTATGATATGCAAAGCTATGGAATGCATCATCATGGACCTAATAAACAAGGATATAGGGAATCTCCACACTCTGGATCCCACACAGTTTAGTTTTGTGAAGGGTAGATCATGCCTACTCAACCTGGTAAACTTCTTTGAGTCACTTACCAGAGCTGTGGATGAAAGCAAGGTGGTTCATAGAACCTACCTTGATCTGGCCAAGGCCTTTGATACCATTCCCCACTCAGGAATCTTAGAAAAACTCACTAAGCTAGGCATCAACCCCTTTATCACTAGGTGAGTTGCAAACTGGCTCACAGATAGAACCCACAGTGTGAAAGTAGCTGACTCCAAGTCAGACTGCCGACCAGTCATGACTGGAGTTCCACAGGGTTTGGTCCTGGGTCCTCTCCTGTTTGGTATCTACTTTTCTGAAGTCCAGGCCAACATGAAGGAACACTGGCTGACAAAGTTCGCAGATGATTGCAAGTTGGAAGCTATTATTAACTCCCCAAGTGATGCTGACATCCTAAAGAAAGGCCTCACTGAGGCCATCAATTGGTGTTAGAACCATGGCCTTAAACTCAATGCCAAAAAATGTGTCATCATCCCCTTTGGGAAAAACCTGGTTTCCATGAATTATCACATCAATGGTAGTCCACTGAACACAGAAGGCGTTATAAGAGATCTGGGAACACAGGTTGGCAGCAACCTCTCTTTTGACCACCACATTGCCATTGTGGTAAGAAAGTCTCTCTATGTGGCACATCTGATTACTAAGGGTTTTGCATCCAGGAAGAAAGAGGTCATTGTCTCCCTCTACTCTTCCCTCATTAGGCCAAATATTTGAGTACAATTCCCCATTTGGCATGTACCTTACTAGACACCTGCAACAACTGGAGAGGCCACAAAAGTACCTCACAAAGAAGATCCGAGGCCTTAAACATTTGACTGTATGGACAGACTCAAAAATGTCCAACTATTTTCTGTCTCATATCACTTATTTAGAGACAATCTGTGCTTGACTTACAAAGCCATGTCTGACCCAGCTCTGTTAGTAATGCTACATCTAAAGAAATCCCAATCCTTCTGCACCACATGCTCCAAAGACCTCAACCTCATTACCACAATCAACAGAACATGCTGGAGGGACAGGTTCATAACCCAGAGACTACCCATGCTGCGGAATAGACTTCCCATACATGTCAAACAGTGCACCTCACTGGGCCTCTTCAAAAGAAATCTTGATGAGTGGATGGGAAATAGAAAATTCACCCCGGGATCACTCCAGTGGCTCTACTCAACAGAGGCACTGAGAACTAAGGTTGGGTGACATGACGCCAGGGTAATCCTATAAGCTAGGCTTGTAAAGGCTCCAGGGCCATTAGCCTAGTACACACCTATGAAACTATGAACCTGCCAAACATTAGTGTAGACATGTAACACAAAAGCTGAAACTAGACATTAAAAAAGCTGTTATATATATCAGATGGGAATAATATCTTATTATTATAATGGCAACACTTTCCATGTTATCTTTGAATGTGAATGGTCTCACAGGTATATATAAAAAAGAAAGAGTAATGAACTATGTTAAAAAATGCAGAATGCAAGTAGCTATGTTACATGAGACATATTTGTAAAGAACCGAGCATGTGAATTTGATAAAGAAAGGATTTTAGGGTGGTTATTCAGCAGAATATTTGTGAGAAGGGAAAAGGGGAGTACTTATATTAATTATTAGAGGAGCTCCAATGATGAGAAGAGGAAAAAAATATAATAATAGTACATTTGTAGTAGTAAGGGGCTGCTGACAAGGTAGGAGGATTATGCTGGCATATTTATATTCCACCTTAAATTGCTACAGTTAAGCTTAAGAAAATTCTAGGAGAAAAAAATCAACTTCCAGCAGGGAATATTACTTATAGCTGGGGACTGGGATTTGATTTGCAGCAGTGAGGCTGTATCGAGGGGGGGGGGGGGACCTAGAGGAGACATATAAAAAAAAAGAAAGTAGATTTTTGAAGAAATTTATGTGAATTCAATATCAGGAGCTTGGAAAGAAATTACACATTATTCCTTAACGTTCAAAAAGTGGGCTAGGATAGACAGAAATTATATATTACAGGTACATGTGCATTTAATTGAAGGTTTTGATTCATATCTAATAACTATTTCAGATCATATGCCAAGCTTAACTAAAATAAAAGTACAGGGTAATTAAATAAAAATGAGACACTGGCACTTCCCCAACAATCTGGTAAACAGATAGGAATTTAAAGACTGGGTAGTGGAAATTATTCAGGAGTTATTAGGAAAGATAGAAATTTCTTCAGAAAAAATAGGGAATTGGATAAAATGAAAGTGGAGTTTAGAAATAGAGTAGAAATAAAATAAAAAGAGATATAGTTAAGAAGTAACAAAAATATTTAGAGGGACTGACAAAGGTTAAAGTATTGCAGAATAGGGGGAATCTCACAGAGCAAGAAGAGGAACAACTGCAGTGTTCTTAACAGAAAGTAAGAGACTACCCCAATAATATGCACAAGTTTAGAAAGATTGCTGTTAAGCAACTGTTTTTTGATAATAACTCCAGAGCATAAAAACTTTTAAAATAATGGCTCAGGCAATAGAAAGTAGAATGAGTTGTTGCAAAGCTTAGGGCACCTATAACAAGGAAATGAACCAGGAATCACATAGAGGTATTAGAAACATTTCAAAAATTTTATGAAAATCTGTATAAATCAGAATTGTGGAAATAAAGAAAAAGTACAAATGGAAATGTTTATGGAAGAATTAAATATGCCAAGGTTAGAGGTAGGTAGCTCACTTACTAACAGGATAGGAGGAGAGTAGATAAAATGGTGATGTATAACCAATCTACTGGAAAATCTGTAGGAATATATGGTATTCTTGTGGAAGTTTGGAAAGTTAGGAGGGAAGAAAGTAATACAGATCTGGAAGATTTTGTTTAATATTACTTTAAAAAGAGGAGAAGCACCAACATCCTGGATAAAAGCTGTGGTAGCTGTAACACATTAAGATGGTAAAGACCCATCAGATCTAGCTTTATATAGGCCCATTTCTATTCTAAATCATGATTATGAAGTGTTTGGCCCACATTCATTAAAGCTTACGCTAAGCGTACACTAAGTGTACACAATATGTATTCAATAAAATTTTTATCACATCTTTTATGCTTTCTAGTCATTCAGAAAGATTTCACTAAGTGTACATGTAGTCTACACTTTGTGGTAATTTTTATGAATCCCTGTCAATATTTAAAGCTGCAAGAATATCAGTAGAAAAACTAAATGTCAAAGGAAAAAACTTCAAAGACCAATACACGTAAGGTTCAGATAAGGCACATTTAATAACTTGCTGCAAGGAGACAAAAACACGCAAATACAGGATTTTGCCTAACTACTAACAGGAAGTATGCTATTCTTATACTGTTCTATAAGACAGTGCCTTCTATGGTTGACGTAATCAAACACAACTTTCAGGATTGTTCTACAGCAAATGTTACTCAGATTTTCTGCTGACATGACTGGATTTATGAAAAACATTCTGAGAAAAACAACCTGGCCTTGGTGGGCTCTAGCCCGTTACAAGCTTCTATTGTGTAGTTCTAATACATGTGTTACATTTCAAGGTACCTTTCTAGCTTAGGCACAAGCAAATGCTGATGGCAGTTCATATTTTCAAGCAGTCTTTGTTCTGGTTATCTATAGCTTCTGCAGCTGTGTATTTTCTCACAGCACAAGCGAAACTCCTTGTCTAAGTATCATAACATTAATACAAGTGATACATCTATTCATTATTTTCCTGACACAAGCAGAAATTATCTGCTTCCCTGTAAATTTCCAAAGCATGAGCAAAGATTATAGCTGCGCATATTTCATGACAATACAAGGTTAGAAAGCTTCTGCAATTTGTACAGATTTTATGCAGTGTGAAATAGAATAAATGTGTTAACCCTTTTCAAGCCTTAAATGCACTAAGCATATTACTAATACATACACTAATACATATTTTTCTGACACTAAAATTAGGAGTAAGAAGGTGTGCATTATGTCTTTGTGGCCTGTTCACTCAGAACAGTGTACACTTACTGTACACTTACTGTAAGCTTTTTTGAATCTGTCCCTTTATGTCTATAATGGCTAAAGAAAGGCAAAGGTGATGCCAAAACTGATAGATATGGATCAGTATGGCTTTGTGTAGGGATTGTAAACATTTCACAACATTAATAGAACAATGATGATCACCTGCAGTGGTGGTGCTACGGTAGCGTTGTTGCCTCACAGTAAGACGCTGTCCGGTTCGATTCTCAGCTAGAGCATCTTCTCCGTGCAGACATAGATGAATCGGCATACCTTCATTGAAGGTTGTGGGTCAGGGCTGGTAACTCGGCACGTAAAAATCAACTACCAATCATTAGCGGACCGGAGTTCCGCTGTGGCGACCCCTAACCGGGAAAAAGCCGAAAGACACAACAAATAGAACAATGATGATCCAGAGGGAAGCAGAATGTAAGAAAATACTACTATTGTTTATGGGTTTTGATGCAGAGGAAGCATGTGACAGAGTAAATGAGGACTTTATGTGTAGGGCAACAGAAGCATTTACCTTCCTTGACCAAATAATAAGGTTAATTAGGAAGATATACTAGGGATCAAAGGGGAATATTAAAGTTGGGGGGTCCACTCTGATATGTTCTGGTTGAAAAGGGGAACCAGACAGGGGTGTTCTCTTTCCCCTTTGTTATATGCATTATATTTATACCCATTGGCAAATAAAATAAGGGACTCAGAAATTGAAGGATATAAATGGTATCACAATCATGAAAAGTTGGCTTAATTTGCAGATTATATTATTTTGTATCTGATAAAACCAGAAAAGGATATTTCAGTGTTGTAGAACATTCTGAGATAGTTTCAAGTCTTTTCAGGATACAAAATTGTTTGTGTCTTTCGGCTTTTCCTGGTTAGGGGTCGCCACAGTGGAACTCCGGTCCGCTAATAATTGGTAGTGGATTTTTACGTACCGGGTTACCAACCCTGACACACAACCTTCAACGAAGGCACGCCCCATTCATGTATGCCTCCACACAGAAGACGCTCTAACTGAGAATCGAACGGGACAACGTCTTGCTATGAGGCGACAACGCTACCACAGCACCGCCACCACAGAAATCTTTTCAGGATACAAAATAATGAAGGTAAAACAAAGTCAATATCTGTAAATTATGTGCCCACACATGAATTAGTTCTGCAATGTATTTATGGGAATATGATAAAGATGAAGTACTTAGGAGCATGTGTTAAAATGATTCTGTTATGGCAGTTAAGGATATGTGAGAACAGACTAAACAAAAGATAACACAAAAACTTAGAAATTGGATGCTCTTGTTTATGTTTATGGATGCAAGATACAAGCAATGAAAATGCTTTTCGTCCCTCTTGTTTTATACAGAAGTCAGTCACATTTTTATCAACCAGCAAAGAAGTTTTGGATAGCAATTAATAAAGAGTTGAAGGATTTTATCTGGAAATGGAAGAGGGAAAGAGTCAAGTGGGATAAGCTGATCCTTCCAATAGAACAAGATGATTTGGGATTACCTGATTTGAAGGGGTATTTCAGAGCTACACAGTTAAGGCGCCTATACATAGCATAAGAAGAAACTATAATTTAAAGTGGAAAGGAATGATGATGAAATGGGAGAAGCTCAAGAAATAAGGAAAGACTTGGATTTTGGATGCAGAGCATTAAGGAAAATAACAATAATCATACAGAATCATGTATTCATAAAGTAGCAGAAAGTATTCTAAGAACTAATCCAGCATGATAATGGACAAAGAAGATTCTGCTGATAGGGATGTCTGCAATTTGGGGTGCAGAGAATAGGTAAGAGGAGGCTGGAATTTACTGGAGAAAACTGGTAAAGGGAACAAGGTACTGGGAGGAAATTACTAGTGAGGGAAAGGTAATAGAATGGGAAGAGGCCAAGAATTCATGTGGACTATAGGCTTGAGATTGCCATCCCTTTCGAGGACTGATATTAGAATATAGGCAAAGAGAAAGGAATAGGGGGATCCTAAGTGAAAGACCAGTACTGGCAGAGTTTTTAATAGACTGTAGAACAGAAGCTGCTGTTAAAAAGGGATAATTAGTGGGCATATAGAATATTGCATGATAAATAGAGGACTCAATTAGAGGAGGTTAGAAAGGATTTGAAATATAGATTGGATAAACAATTGACAAAGAAACAATGGAAAGATATATGTATGGCTCCCAAATATGCAAAAAAGTCTAGAAGACGTAGCTTGAAAGTATTTGCATACATATTTTCATCAAGCAGACTCCAAAGACTTTTTTTCTCCGGTAGATTGCAAATGTTGCATGTGTGTTAGGAAAGAAAGGGGTAATTAGGAACATATATTTGGGAGTGTAATGATTAAGACTGCGGTGGTGGTGCTGCAGTAGCTTTGTCGCCTCATAGCAAGACGTTGTTCCGTTCGATTCTCAGCTAGAGCGTCTTCTGTGTGGAGGCATACATGAATGGGGCGTGCCTTCGTTGAGGGTTGTGCGTCAGGGCTGGTAACCTGGTACATAAAAATCCACTACCAATCATTAGCGGATCGGAGTTCCGCTGTGGCGACCCCTAACCGGGAAAAGCCAAAAAACACAAACAAATTTGGGAGTGTAATGAGTTGGCAGACTTTAAAAATTCCCCAGAGACTACTCTGTCAGAAATACTACAAGGGCAAATCGGTGTAACTAAGGAAATTCTTTTTTTTTTTTTAGTTGCAATACAGAAATGGAACTGCCTAGACATAGTAAGACATTGCTGAGTTTAATTCTGGTGGCTGCCAAAAAAGCAATTACTAGAAAATGGAAATCAAAGTCTAAACCAACTGTATTAGAAATAGTGAATATAGTAACAGAGATAAAAGCAGTGGAAGCGGGATCTTTAGGAAAAGGGTAGGAACAAATTACATGGAAACCTGGGAATTGTGGGAACAATATATACAGAATAATGTTTTGGAGGAGCAATGGGTTTTAGGTGAAGACAGGAATTGAATGAGTTATGTAATGTTTGACTGACAATGACTGTAGAAGATTATATGTGACATATAATGTTTGTAACTGAAAATATGTCAATATGGTTTGTTTTTATTTATAACTCCTGGGAACATGATAGACATTGGACTCCTCCAGAATGTTAAAAACTCTTTATTTGATACTCAAATTAAACAATAAGTGCTTTTGTCCACTTATACATATAGACTTCATCAGATAAAGCAATTTCAATTAACAGGTGTTTATATAATGAATTTAAGTGTGACATCACACAGTATTGTCTAATCAGAGCAGCTCAAACTATATGCATAGGAATAAGCACATTTAAAGGTGTATGTACTTATACAAAAAACATTTACACTTGCATTTGTGTAAAACTATGACCACATAAAAATCCCCATCACATTTTCCTAATACAAATAAAATTCACATAAATATGTTTATGTTTAAATAAATATCATATAACAATAATTTAGAAATTGTTTAAACAAAATCTTAAAAATAACTTGTTAATTATTACTCCCACCAATAAAAAGTACACACACACACACACACACACACACACACACACACACACACACACACACACATATATATATATATCCTCAACAAAGATCACCACACCAACCAGGGACTGTCCGTTACAAACTGGAAGAACAAGCAAAAAAACACACATACAGTCCCAACACAGGAGCAGGCAGAGGGAGTTATAAAATCCAACGCATTTATTAGAATAAAACAGGGATAAGTGCTTTCGCGTACTAATACGCTTCTTCAGATCACAAAATAAAATAAAGCAGCCTTATTTAAATATAACTGATAAGTCCAATTAATTCAAATCCTCCAATAAGCACTACACATCAAATTAACCCTTAGTTAGACAGACTTCAGTGATATTACTCCCCTACAGGTCACAAGAGTTTATACACATAATTTAAAATAAACATATAAAATTCTAATAACAATACAGTCATTAAAAACTCCTTTCCTAAGATGTTATATGCATATATATATAAATAACTATAAATAGATAAATAATCATAAATGGCATCTATAAATATATATACAAGTATAATACAATTAAAGTACTAACCTAGATGTAAACCTTGATCCATATATAGAGTGTAATATAACAGCATATATCAAACACAAATTCCATAGACAAATACATGGATAAAGCATAGATAAAATCCATAAGTCAGCATCCATGTATGTGAAACTATTAACTATAATATATACCTTCATCTACGGGATTTTAACACTGAGCGTAATGAGACATATGTATTAAGACCAGGCGGGTAGTGGGCTCTTAGTTTAAATACCCATTCTAATTCTTTTTGCTCCAGGTAGCTCATGTAATCTCCCCTTCTCTGTCCTTGAGGTATTATCTGGAGTACTCTAAACTCAAAGCCATGGTTATTACAAATAGAAACATGTTTAGCTAATGCATTTAATGGATTATTATTCCTAATGTCGTAAACATGGTTGTAGATCCTTTGTTTAAAGCTCCTTTTGGTCATGCCTACATAAAATGCAGGACATGTGTGACACTTCGCTAGGTATACAAGTCCTGATGTATTACAATTTGCATAGAACCTAGGGCTAAACGAGAAATCCAACTCTGGATGTATAAAATCTTGTTCTTTCGATATATAGCCACAGTAGTTGCAATTCTTACAGGGATATGTCCCTCTTTCTCCTGATGTTTCAACACCCAATGGACTAATGCCATCTTGACCAATAGTATGGTCTACACATAATATTCTTTTCAGATTTTTATTATTCCTGTAGATGAACCCAGGATTGGAGCCTACTATGTCTACCATCTTACCATCTAAAGTTAAAACACCCCAATGTTTAGCTATAATTTCTTTAATCGCTAAGCTATCATTGGTGTATGTGGTAACAAACATAACCCTGTCAGAGGCCTGTTTAATATTATGGCTTTGTTTCCTAGTAACTATAGTATTGGAATTTGTGTCATTCATATCTGATTCTATCCCCAGTGTCTCAAGTTTGATTTGTTTTATTAACTTGGTATCATAACCTCTCTGGATAAAAATCAACTCTAGCCTTTCTGATTCAGCAGCCAGATCTACAGGATCTCTACAAAGCCTCAAGAGCCTCTGAAACTGGCACTTCACTATACCCCTAAATATATGACGGGGATGCATACTATCATATCTTAGTATAGCATTCTTCCAACAGGCCTTTCTATGGAGAGAAGATGATAACCTGCCATTTCGAATGCTAAGGTTCACATCAAGGAAGCTCACATTATCATGAGAAGCTTCTACCGTGAATCTAAGATAGTCCGTAGTGGTTTCTAGATATTCCACAAACAAAGAGAAATCTTGTGCACTACCATCCCAAACGATAAGGATATCTTCCACAAAACATTTATATACCAAGCATTTCTTAAAGGAATCATGATTAAATAAAAACTCCCTCTCCCACTGGTAAACTACTAAGTTTGCATATGTATTGGCGCAGGGGGTGCCCATGGCAACCCCTGCTAACTGTAAAAACATATGCTTTTTAAAGGTTTACATTTAGTTCACATTTAAAGGTGTATGTACTTATACAAAAAACATTTACACTTGCATTTGTGTATAACTATGACCACATAAAAATCCCCATCACATTTTCCTAATACAAATAAAATTCACATAAATATGTTTATGTTTAAATAAATATCATATAACAATAATTTAGAAATTGTTTAAACAAAATCTTAAAAATAACTCGTTAATTATTACTCCCACCAATAAAAAGTACACACACACACACACACACATATATATATATATATATATATATATATGTATGTATATATATAAATCTTGTTACGAAAGTATATATATATATATATATATATATATATATATATATATATATATATATATATATATATATATATATATATATATATACATATACATGTGTGTGTGTGTGTGTATATATACACACCTGATGTTACCCAAGTGGTTCCCCATCCAAATACTAACCAAGCTCGATCCTGCTTAGTTTCCATAATCAAAAAAGTCAGGTCCATTAAGACTGGTACAACCACAATATCTTTTTTTTTTTTATTATTTTTTTATTTAATTTTACATTTGTTTATTTAACATTTGTTTACCGGGAAAGTCCAACAGGAACAAGGCCCATTTACAGCAGAGGCCCGGGGGGAAAAACTCCATAACATAATGGTACAAATATAACAAATGACAAAAACATTTCTGTACAGAGGCATATATACAATAAGAGCTTCATGTCTTTATATGACAACACAATCTATACAGTGGCATATATACAGTCTAGGAGATTTTTTTGTACCTTAGTTTGATTTGACCAAGCTTGGTATATAGATAGCAAAACACTGAATTCCCTATTGGTAGTACAAAGCATGAAAATGAAGGAATGGAATCTGGAAAATAATGCTATTCGGGAGATATGTCATAGTGTGAGAAATAGTTTGTAGGATAGATTGGATAAAGACACTTGAAAAATTAAGATGAAAATGTCTTAAGTTTTAATAAAAATGTGATGGAAAGTATATTGTTTAAACCTGGCCAAGCACAAGAATTTAATTCTAGCTGCCAAAATAATTCCTTCTTCTCCAAAATGAACATCCATGTGCCCCCTTTGGTGTCTAATTCAACATTGTCAATGGCCACAAACTTAAAAGAATGTGTTGGATATTCTATAATATGTTGAGGCAAAGCATTATTTGGATTCTATTTCCTAATACCATATAAATGTTCATAGACATGTACATGCGTACACAAATGCAAGTGTAAATGTTTTTCGTATATGTACATACATCTTTAAATGTGCTTATTCCTATGCTTATAGTTTGAGCTGCTCTGATTAGACAATACTGTGTGATGTCACACTGAAATTCATTATATAAACGCCTGTTAATTTCAATTGTTTTTATCTGATGAAGTCTATATGTATAAGTGGACGAAAGTGCTTATCATTTAATTTGAGTACTAAATAAATTGTTTTTAACATTCTGGAGGTGTCCAGTGTCTATCCTGTTGCAAGGAGTTATACTGGAGTTTGTCTTCTTTCTTGTTTTTAAAACAGTTTGTTTTCATTGATAAAGGTGAATGGTTGCCTATATCATAGGTGATAATTCAATAAAGATGTTTCTTATTTAAAATAAAATAACTTTACCCATCTTTCCCCACAACCTCCCCTCAGGAAATACCATCAAATATAGCTTCCCCTACTATCAGTAGGGAACTGGTTCTCAATGCTCTCTCTAAGGCTAGAAACTGCATCTGTGGACCCAGAAAATATTCCAGGATACCTTATAAATAACAAGAAACATGACTTATTTGGCTTTCAGGAATCACTACCTAACCATAGCCTCTAATCAGGCTTCATGCATCTTGAATGAAGAACAGCAACAGTCATCCCTCCGCACAAAGATGGGCCATCTACAGACTCTGGAAACCACAGACCCATAAGTCATACTAGTCTAGTATGCAAAGCCATGGAAATAATTGTCATAGAATTGATCAGTAATGACATAGGAAACCTCCAGACACTAGACCCAACCCAATTTTGTTGTGTCAAGGGTAGGTCATGCCTACTCAGTCAGGTGGACTTCTTTGACATGGTCACCAAAGCAATGGATGAGGGCAAAATGGTTCACACTGCCTACCTTGAACTGGCCAAGGCATTTGCCACAATACCCCATTTGGCATTGTTGATAAGCTCAAGAGGTTAGGTGTAAACCGTCATGTCAGCCAGTGGATAGATAGCTGTCTTACAGACAAGACTCAGGAAGTTAGAACTGGGGAGTCCACCTCTACAAAAAGCCAGCCACAAGTGGAGTTCCTCAGGGATCGGTCCTGGGACCAGTCCGTTTTGGTATTTCCTTCTCTGAAGTCAAGGTCAATGTCCAGAGCCTCTGGATGACCAAATTTGCAAGCAATTTCAAATTAGGCACAGTCATAGAATTCCCCCATTGATACTAATGCTCTTCAGGAAGGGCTGATACAGACACATAACTTGTCAGAGCTGTGGACTAAAACTAAATGCCAAGAAATGCTTAATTGTATCCTTCAGGAAGTCAACCACCCCTGGTAACTATCATATTGACAATACCCTTCTAAGAGTTGGCACAGTAGTCAGGGACACACATAGACAGTAATCCAGCCCTTGACCATCACATGTCTACAGTAGTGAGGAAATCATTCTGTGTTATGCAACTTATAAATGAAGATATGTAATCTAGGTCCAAGGAGCTCATTGTTCTACTATACTAATCATTCATTAGACCTGCCATTGAGTACAATGTCTCTGTTGGTATGTGCATTACCAGACACATCCAACAATTGGAATGTCCACGGAGGTTCTTCATTAAAAGAACACAGGGCATGAGTAACATGCTCTCTGCAGACTGCTTCAAAGCTCTATCACTATACTCTGTCTTCTACAGGCTGTTGAGGGGAGCTCTATGCCTGGCATGCAAGGCATTGTTGTATCCCACCCTGATGGACCTCCTGCATACCCACAAAAAAAAAACAGGAGCAGAACTACCCATTCTAAAGACTTAAACCTTGTCTGTGATATAAACAGATTCTGGATACATACCTGGAGAGACAGGTATGTATCTCAGGGAATGCCCTCTCTCTGGAACATGTAAAGTAGAGTTCTTCACTAACCCAATTCAAGTTTAACTTGGACAATTGGATGGGGAACAGGAAATTCATCCCTGGTTTGGCACCTGTGCCTCTAATGAACACAGGCAGCCTGTAAATGGTTCATCTCCCAGGCCCCTGCTTGCAAATGTTCTATTAACCAAGCTCCTGTTTACACTTATCAAGGGTTCCAGAACTTGTCAGAGTTTCAGGATGCATGGCTAGGCTTAAAAAGTCCTGCTGAAGCCTTTAGGCATCAAATATTGCTTATACATATTTGCAATAATAATTCCAAAAATAATGTTACATACAAGGCATTAGAAGATTTCATCTTAAAGCTTACACAATGGCAAACCCAAATGTATTGCTATTTGACTTCTGTCTAATGCAGATAAAAAGGTATTAAATATTATTGGTATACTATTCATTTGTATTGTAATAATATTCATATTTCTCTAAATATCCCAATAATCAAATGACAAAGAAAGGACTGCTTAGCCTCATGTGAAAGCTCACAGCTGTACAAAAAAATAATGCTGCAGTAAGTGTGTTACTTGAATGATTAGAGAGAGATCATTTTTTTTACTCAGACAATTCTTATTTTCAAACAAATAGCTTATTAAATCACTTACATTGTATTCTAAATAACAATTTAAATAACTATGTACAATATATGCATTCAGACTGACATAAGTAAAAAAAAATACCAACATATTTATGAAGCATAGATAATAAATCACAATATACAATTTTCTGGAAGAGGCCGATTCCAAGTGCAAAGTATCAATCAATGATTAAACTTTTCTTCAGGGATTATTAACTAGGGTAAATTCTTAGTTCTTTGGTTTTAATCTCCATCAAGGCTGTTTTCTTCAGTAGACGCTGTATTGGAGTTCCATTTTCTGGTTATGCATTCCCTGGCTGTTGCGAGTATTGTCCATAGTAAATACACATTTGTTTTATTCAAAAAAGGACCTTCATTTATATTCAATAAAATTAGAGCTTTAGATAAAACAAATGATTCTGTATATAATATATATATATATATATATATATATATATATATATATATATATATATATATATATATACTGCAAGAAGCTATTAATATCACTCCAATATGTTTTGATATTAATACAGTCATAAAAATATGAGACCAGTCTGCTCTAGATATCCGCTGACATCTCCAATATAACCCATTTCTGGAAGAAATATTTTTTGCCCATTTTATCAGGCATTAAAAAGGCTCTATGTAGAAACTTCCAGTTGAATATTCTCCAATACTGTGAGTTAGATGTTAGCTTAACAGAAAGTAAAATGTTTGATTTGTTTTCTGGTGATAAAGATAGCAAATGACCTTTAGTGATATAATGCCAATAAGTTGGTTTAGGTATTGTTTTATAAGTTATTAATTCTCTATATAAAATTGAAATGACATTCTTCATATTATGATTATTATATATAATTCCAAACAACCAGTTTATGAAAATTGGGGGTATTCTTAAAAGAAAAATTATTAATTATTCTACATAGATCCTAAGAATATGTTAAAACACTCTGAAGTAATAGCCAGTCTTGAGATGTTAATTCATAAGATGTCTTTAAATATTGGGTATCCAAGATATTTTGATCTCTGATGCACTGTTGCCAACAAATAAAATTCTTGTGCTCCCAAGAAATAAGGACTTCTCTGTGTACCGTATCAAAAAATTCTTTGTGATGATAAATGGAATTAATAGATCAAACCAAAGTTTTATATCCATATTTACATTAACAAACTTACTAAAGACATTAAAAAGATGATTGATTACATTTAATTTAGTAGGTTTTGCTATATTATATTGCATATTAATACCTAATAAATACCATAGTTTGTTAGCGTTGTCTGTTACCAAGAGATTGACAAGGTATTTTCATTTATTAGTATGACCGAATACAATTTCCAGTTAGAGGAGTAATTGGGGCTTATCCAGTCTATAACAGTTTTGAATATGGATGCTTTTATACAAGATTCAATATCGGGAAAATTGTCCTCCTTGTTCCCACAGTCTAATGTGATGTGTGAAAGCAACTCTGTTTCTTTTAGGAAACCACAGAAATTTTAGCAAAAGTGAGTTTATTTCCTTAAGAATACGTTTCTCAAGAAACATCAAAATAGCTTAGGCTACATATAGAATCTTGGGAAGTAAAACCATTTTTATCAACTGTAGCCTATCCTCAAAGGTCATAAATATTTTATTCCACTTGTTCACCGATATTTTTATTATATTGATAATATTATTATAATTAGCATTTAATATCTCTTCCATATCTTTGCACAAAATAATTCCTAAGTAGTTTAAAGTGGAAACTTGTTTGCCAACAATATGGTATTTATTTACTTGTAATTTTTTTTGTTCAGTAACAAGAATTTTAATTTTAATTTATTAAAGTTAAGACCTGAGATCTTATAGAATTTTTCAATTAATAAATCTACTTCTTCAAATACTTTTTTGATTTAGTTAAGGTGAGAAGCACATCATCAGCAAATAGCATTATTTTAGAATTGTATTGGTCGTATATATCTATACCTTTTATCTTTGAGATGATGCGTATTAAAACAGCAAGTATTTCTATTGCCAATGCAAACAAAACAGGTGACATAGGACAACCTTATCTAGTGCCCTTAGTAAGACGAATAGATTCTGAAGTGATAGGTCCTAATTTAGCATAGTCTAGATTATTTTCATAAACATTCATTATAAGCGAAGTAAAAGAAGGAGGAAAGTCAAATATAGCCAACATTATAAATAAATAATCCCAATGTAAAGGATCAAAGGCCTTCTATGTGTCCAATCCAACTATCAATGCTTCTTGATTTTCCCTGTTTATGTATTCAATAAGAGTTAGCATCCTTTTAATATTGTCTTGTGTATGACTATTATATATGAATCCAGTTTGGTCATTATTAATTATTTTAGATAAAGGGATTTTTATTCTATTAACTATAATTGACATAAATAGCTTATAATTGTAGCTTAGTAAAGATATTGGCCTATAGGAACTACAATAATCAGGTTCTTTATTTTCTTTTAAAACTGGAGTATTTAGAGAATATCTCCAAGAAGGAGGGATTGTTGCTTGTGTTTGAACTTCAAGTAATGTTTTATGTAATAGATAAGTTATGGATGTAGGAAAGAGTTTATACATTTTTATGATTATACCATCGATAACTGGGGCTTTACTAGGTTTGCTTTCTTTTATCTTGTCTGTGACTTCCTTACTGTATGTAAGATCGGTCTTTGAAGATCTAGCTTTAATTCTTCAGGATTTTTTTTTAGATTAGTAGAAATTGCTTCTAGGTTCAATTGAATTGAAAAACTTTAATTTTTATGGTGTTCTGTGCGTAATGATGTTTAAAAGCATCCAAAATATCACCTGTATCCAAAACTTTCTTTTTTTTCCCCTCGTGTAGGATGTTTACAATATTGTTAGCTTTAGATTGCATTTTCATCTTCATAAATAAGTTATGCAAGTACTTAGATGAAGTAGCATAACAATATATTTTTAATCATTCTAATGCCAGGCTAGTTTTGTGGGTTAAAATTTCATTATATTTTTATTTAGATCTTCTATTTTCTTTTTGTTATCAGAAGAATTTGAAGCCCTTTTAGATTTAAATAATAAAAGTTGAGTTTGTAATTCTTTAATTCTGATTCCCATTCTTTAATTTTATTTTTAAACCAAGTGTTTTGCTATATATATATATATATATATATATATATATATATATATATATATATATATAAGCTTTTAGTGAATCGCATACCATAACTATATTCATTTCTGAAGTATAATTAGTGTCCAGAAAAAAAAATGGATTTCTGACAGTAGCCATGGTTTAATTATTATTTAATAATAATAATAATTTAATAAATTATTTAAATTTTGTAATATAAGAAGGAATTCTGGATGTGGTGATTAATGATTTAAAATCAGTTTGACATTTCAGAACAAGAGAATTCTGATCTGAAAGTGGACATGGAATTACTGAGAAAGTTGAAATTTTTGAGTACAGATCCTGAGAAACATATATTTTATCTATTCTGGTTTGGGTGTCAAGTCTATAATCTTGATGAATTAGAGAGATATCATGACTTGTTTGTACAACATTACAAAATGCATATTTACTGTAGTTGTTGTGGCTTACAAAATCCAGTTTAAGTCCTAGAATTAAATGAATGTAACCACTGTAAATGTTACTTTGTGCTGAGCAGTTTGCAATTTACAATTTTACAGTAAAATTTATGATTCCAGAGATATGAACATTTGTTTGAATTGTGAGGCGACAGCTTCATGTTTTTAAAAGGCACAGGCCACACCCATTAGGAGTTAGAATACAAGCTTAAAAGAGCTCCATTGGAGGGAATGAGTTAAGCAAGCAAGCAATAATGCCAGACAGGGTGTGTGTTAATATATAATTAATGCCCACCCACCCCATTATTGCACTTAGAGAATGGGGTCTCTGTAAAATTGTGTTTTGCTTACTTTTTTTTAAAGTACTGTATTATTTTTTATATATTTCTGATATAAAATAGTTCCTCCGCCTAATGTTTCAAACTTGCTGTATTATATGTTAAGGTCAAGAGGCAGACCTCTTAACCTCTTAGAACAAGAAATCTGGACAAAGCCATAAATAATGGGGGAACAAAGGCTCAAAAATAAGGACAATTTTTAAATATTGCTTTTACAAACATAGAAAGTTAATAGAATAACAGGTTTTGTATCAGCATGCATTTTCTGATGGGAATGAAGTCTGAAATTCAAATGCGTGTCATTATTTTCTGACTTCAATTCTCAATGCTTTGCTAGCGATTTACCAGAAAAAATAAAATGTTATGAGGACCATACCAAAAATACGAAGCAAAATCTATACAGTTGCGAGATATGTCACGAGGTATGCAGACCTGTTAACTGCTGCTGCCAGGTATCACTCTCACTCTTCACTCTCTCTTGCTTACACACACAGAGTCTCTTCTGCTTTCATACACACATACACTCTCACTCACAGACATGCACACACACACACACACACACAATTTATTATTTTAAGTTTATTTTCTTTTTTTTTACTTTACACCCACTAAACAGCAAAAGTGCTGCTTAGTGAGTGAACAGTAATGGCTTGATCAGTCTCACTGTTCGTTCATTCTCTCTCTCTCTCTCTCATACACAGTCTCTTCTGCTTTCACACACACACACACACACACACACACACACACACACACACACACACACACACACACACACACACACACACACATACATATACCCATAGTCTCTTCTGCTTTCATGTACTCATTCACTCACACATGCAGACATTAACATAAACACACTCATACAGACACATACACACATATACACTATTTTCTGTTTATTTTTTTTTTTATATTTGCTAAACAGCAGAAGTGCTGGTTAGCAAGTGTAAAACCATGGCTCAATTGATCTGCTTTCACTCACATGCATGCATACACTTACACACACAGACATAAATACACACACATTAATTTTCTTTCTTTTTGTTACATTTTACACTCGCTAAACAGCAGAAGCACTGCTTAGCGAGCGTAAAATAATGGCGGCTGTTAGTTTTTTTCTGTCCGAGCTCCACGGCAGCTTGACATACTGCTGTGAAGCAGTAGGCTTGTTTTTCAGTGGGCATTACTTCTACATTAATACCCTGCTGGAGAACATTTGTTCTCCAGTCAGGGTGCTGATGGAAAGTCTGCCTATTCTTTAACAAACTTTAAGGAATAGTTCTGTGATGCTGGTGCAACAGCACCTTTAAAATTACTGCAGTTGGTCTGCATACCAGGTGTAAAGGACTAGTACAGTAATGTACTAGGTGCTCACAACAGTGCAGTCCTTTTCTGTTCATTTTTGTCACAACCGTTGAAGAGAACAGCAGTAGAAGAAATGCGCCATTTAATATTTAGGAACAGCACTGACCAATCTGCTTGATATCAGTCTATTCTTTGTTCATTATTCGAAAAACGATTATTCAGAATATGAAAAGACTTGTGAGTGTGCTTTGACATTCATTACTTACATCACTTAACCTGTAGAAGTTAGAATACTCTCGGCAAACATAAAGGAAGAAAAACTGAGATGCAGGACATTAATGTATACTGTAGTACCCATAATACACTGACACTGAGATACATTTCAAAGGACGAGAGACGGACTCATTACAGATATACACACCATTGCTCTGCCTCACCCTCTTTGTATGCTTGCTCTCTGGACTCAGGAATTCAGTCCAAGAATAATAAAATTATCTTGACTTCATTTTGAAAGTGAAACCAGAGACTGCTTTTTTTGATACACTGTTAGTACTGAATTTTCTATTTTCATTTACATGTTTCAAATGAAAGGATCACAACGTTTTGTTTACTTGAATCACTCATGTTTTACATTACATCTTGTGAACAACAAGTCAACATTTTGATATTACTGTAATGTTTTGCAAATTGTGTTGGTTTCTGTCTTCAAAATTAAGACTGTTGAGCTGTTTTAATGTAGTCATTAGTGTAAGATATAAATAGTGTGGGTTTAAAATACTTACATGAGATTGTTCTGTTTCCTTTCTGATTGAGACATGGCTAGCCATCAGTGGTTACTTATAAGTTTTCTTGCAAAAGACAGTGACTGCTAGGTTAAACGTAACTGAATGTGTCCAGAAAAAATGGGCAGAAGTCACCGAATTTCTAGTCATCTACAGCGCAATGAAATGGATAGTTCCTGCATCATCAAGAGTGCTTGGAATTAAGTCAAAGGCTAGTCTTAGTACAGGTCACTCTTTCTTGTCCCTTCAGGCCTTCTAATATGGAGCACTGGTGTGTATTTTTAAGTCCAGTAATGAATACAGTGAGGCTTATCCCCACCCCCCATGCACAACTGTAGATTATAGAGACTGCACCTACAGAATCAGGACAGTTTGTGTCACATGAAGTCATGTAAGCACACTATGTAAACAGGCAAGTGGAGCGTGAATGTGCCTTCATACTGAGAATGTCTCCGTTAAATTAGTTAAGTAAGGAGCTATCTCTCTGTTTTAATACTATGGTCGGAATATCAACTTAGCAGCACAATTTTTTTAGTCTTGTGTCAAATTCCAACACTTTGATACTACCTCATAAGATCTGATGAGTAAGATCTGGACAACTAAGTCTTTGGGTATATGTTTTGCTTGTATAATTGAGCAACATGGCCTAAGTGCAAGGTGTGGATTCTCTGCACACGTCTTTTGTGGCCAAAAATGGCAGTAGCCAATAAATGGAAGACTTCTTTTCCTCCATTATTTTAGAGGCAGAGCAATTTTACAGGGAACATTTCTGGCTTGAAATGTTTACAACCCAATAACAGTTTCCCTATAGGAAGTTATCTCATCTTAGATATCAGAAAACATTTTCCCTGAGGAACCTGTCTAAAAGCACCACAATTTAATTTTGTGTCAGTTACGAAGAGGTGTCAGATCCCTGCATCCTCCTATGAGGTGGGAAATGCCTATTACATACAAATGATATATAATAAACTGAATATCTGAACCTGGCTGATGTGTCTTTTTTCTCCTTCCAGGTTTTTAAAATCTTAGTGTAATTTAACAATTAAGGAATGTGTACAAAGAATGTTACCAGCTACATAGTTGTCATTCATTATAACCAGATCCACAGAAATATTTACACATGCTGGTCTGTATATCATAGAATGATTAACATATCTTATCTGCTTAGTATTTATTTGTATGCATTTATGTATGTATTGGTATGTGTCAAACAACTGAATACACTGTTGTTGTTGTTGTCTTTCGGCTTTTCCTAGTTAGGGGTCGCCACAGCAGAACTCTGGTCTGCTAATGATTGGCAGTAGATTTTCACAAATGCCAAGGTGCCAGCTCAACGTTCAACCTTCAACGAAGGCATGCCTATTTACGCATGTCTTTCGAACGCCCAGCCAACCGTGGTGAGGACATGCAGACTCCACACAGAAGGCACTCCCCGCACTCCAGCCGAGAATCGAACGGGAGAACCTCTTGCTGTGAGGTAACAATGCTACCGCTGCACCACCGCAGTAGTCAATAAACAACTGAATCCACTAATGTTCGAAAACAATGTAATTGAACATTAATGATTAAAATTCACCTTAATATAAATGCAAGAACATTTCATCAAAACTGAAACAAAATGGATTCATTCTCCAGCTGGTGGTAAAAAAATAAATAAATAAATAAAAAATGATCACTGACTTCAGATATATATTTTATCTGAATAAAAGTCATATCATGTTACAGATGGGGTTTTTCTATGATAAGTTGTAAGTTTAGAGTTAGGAGCAGAGAAAGGGTTAGGCATAGCATGCACTAGCAAGGTGGGCAGAGGGAGAAACAGTTTGACCAGCTCATCTACTGTCATAAGGAGGGTGTGTTGCTATTTTCTGATTGACTGTAGCCCCTGTTAATACCAAAGGGTTCTAGTTTTATGGAAAAAAGTTAGAGTGAGCAGTTGGAAGGTTTATAACAAAGGGATCAGAGATACTTTGATGTGGAACCCCATAAACTACACTGATGTCAATGAATGCCATGTGAGGACAATGGTAGGCCAAAGGTAAAATCCTCCTATGCAGTCTGGATGGCGCCACATTGAGATACCTTGATTTCCTTCCTGCTATACTGCAGACATTGTGAATGGGTAACAGGACAGAAGAGATGGAATATGGTTGTAGGGAGCAACGAAAATAACAATGTAAAAATAAATGAGTAAATATGGTACAACAATTTGCTAATGCCACAACATATTCGTAAATACAGAAAGGAAGACAAGCTAGTATCCTCCATCTTCTTGGACCTGTCAAAGGCTTTTGACACTGCCTCCCACCACAAACTCCTAATTGAACTATCTACAGTAAAACTCTGCCACTCAGCACTTGCCTGGCTCCACAGTTATCTTACTGGCTGTCAACAAATTGTTCAATTGTAGCAAAAACTCTCATCTCTCTCTCTCTTTCTCTTGCCAGCCACCATGGGGGTGTCCAGGGTTCAGTTCCTGTCCCTCTTCTTTTCAATATTTTCACCAACAAACTTTATACTGCCACACATCATGCCAACATTGTTCAGTATGCTGACAACTCTACACTAATCTGTGCTGCTCCCACACTACAACTTAAAGTAAAAACACAACCGTCCTTCTCTGATGTAGTATCTTGGTTAACTAACTCTCAACTTATTCTTAATCTAAAAATTATGCTCTTTCCCCTGCTAAATCCCTAGACTCCTCAGCATTGTCCCAAATATGCTCCTCTAACAATACTTCAATAGATACTGTAATTCAAACAAAATATCTTGGTGTCCTCATCGATAATAAAATGAAATTTGACATACACCTAGCTCAAACTATTAGAAAGACACATACAAAACTAGAATCAAATTACAAAATCACCCCATTCCTAACTAGTAGTACAAGACGGGCAATTGCTGAACCCATCTGCTTTCTATCCTGCTATATGCTTCCCCTGTTCTCATCAACTTAAAGAAAACTGACTTAGTAAAAATGGAAATGTGAGAATAAAATAGCTAAATTTGCAACTAAATCCCAACATAGAACTCACCACCACTCAGCCTTAAAACACCTTAACTGGTTAGAACTACCCCAGTGCCTTACATTCACCCTTCTCATCACTGCCCACAGACTGATACACCAAGCAGATAAATCTCCTTCTCTCCAACATCGACTCCAACTCTACACCATTACTCAAATTTTGTGCTCCTCAAATAAATCCTTCTAAACATCACCAAGTCTAACAATAGCACTGGAGACTCTCTCTCTCTCTAGTCCAATTACATCTCCAAAATTTGGAACAATATCCCTCACTCTGTTACAACTACTAACACCCTCACCACTTCAAAAAACATCTTAAGACTCATTTGTTTAACAACTGGCTCTGCCCTTGCTCTAGCCCTGGCTAAGCCTTTTTCATCCTATCCATCAGCATTCAACAAGTTCACCTACTAATTTTATAGACTTTCCACTTTATATCCACTAAATATGTTTTATACTTATCTAGTTTTAGAATATGTTATACTAATTATTAATTAACCTTTCTGCTATTCCTACTGTCCCACCACACAAATGAGGGGAAGTTGATCCAGGGAATTTCTAAGATTTTCAGCTCTTGTTTTCCAAGTTGTCCAGAGGATTTTCTTTCTCCTCATCCAGTGAGATTGTTTCAGACAATTCATTTCAGAAAATAATTCATCAAGGGTACAGATGGCAGTGGGAGAAAATTCTTCCTTTCTGGGGGGGGGGGTGAATTCCTAATCCTGCAGATTAGAATATTTTGTCTCCTCCTGTTCTTCATCACATGCTGTCCCAAGTAGTAATAGAACCAGTTCCTCCTTCCCAGGTGTGAAAGGGGTTTTATTCAAGGATGTTCCTAGTGCCAAAGAAAGAAAATGCTTGGAGGCCAGTTCTGGATCTTTCTTTTTTAAACCTGTTTGTGATGGTGCCCAAATTCAAAATGGTATCACTTCACAACCTGTTACCTCTTCTTCCTCTTTCAAGTTTCCTGGTAACACTAGACTTAAAAGATGCTCATCATACCCCTATTCATCCAGACTTGAGACTTTTTTAAGGTTTTGTGTGGATCACATTATCAGTTCTCTGCCTTATCCTTTGGAATATCCACTGCACCAAGAGTATTTACAAACAAGAGTATTTACAAAGTGTCTAGATCCGATTATAGCTCATTGCAAGCTTCAGGGTATCTACATTTTTTCATATTTAGATGACTTGTTTATCTTTACAGAGTTTTTTTCAAGGTGTTATCTCTATCTTGGGTGAGAGCTCTCTTGCACAAACTGAGATTCCAAGAGAACATTCAAAAGTCCTTCTTGACTCCATCACAAAGGATTGTGTTCCTGGGATGTCAGCTTAACATCTTATCTAGATCTATCACTAAGGTTTTCTACTCAGACTTCAGACACTGCAAGGGAATATCTTGGGATTTTGGGTCCCATTGCATCTATGATTCCCTTGATACCCCTGACAGGACTTCACATCACAAAGATACAGTGCTATCTGAAATCTCTTTGATTCCAGCATCAATACCCTCTATTTTTTCAGATCCCAGTGCTGGTGTTTGTCAGAAGAGAAATCCTTTCCTGGAGATAACAGATAACCTTAAATCAAGGTCTCCACTTCTCCCTCCCTGCTCCTAAGCAGTCACTCACCACAGACACTTTGGGCTTTGTTTGGGGAGCGGTTTATGGATGGATAAAAATGCAGATGGTGTGGGACACCAAGGCAGGTACAGGTACATAAATATCAAGAAATGCTTGCTTTGATCAAGGCATTCAACTCTCTGATCCATCTTTGGTCCCCAGGCCATATTCAAGTGGTTACAGACAATACCACAGTCATGTGATACATCAACAAGCAAGGGAGAACCAGGTCATACCCCATTTGCAGACTGGCCATGTTAGCTTGGGATTCTGAATGAAGGTGTCCTTTTTACTTTTATAACAGGAGAACAGCAAGTAGAAATATAGATACGGAAGAATCAAATGCTATCCCTCTGCAGCTCTGAATTACACATGACAACAAGGTAGAACTCATACAGGACGCAGAACCTGTCTGTATAACATTAAAACCCATTGAGCACCTGCCTATTGTAGTTCAGTGTCCTAAACAGTAAAAGGAATTGAACCTGTTATTTCTGCCTGGTTACAGCAATGTATCATTGTCCTAACTAGTAGTCCTTCTAATACTCCTATTTTGCCAGTTAAGAAACCAGGAAAAAGTACGTATAGCTTTGTACAAGATTTATGTGCAGTGACAATAGTGAATTCTATCCCTTCAATGCCACTATGGTTTTAGTGATAGATATATTTACCTTCTTTTCTATCGCTATACATCCAAATAGTCAATGCTTGCTTGCATTTACTTATAAAGGTCAGCAGTAGAATTTGACTAGATTGCCACAAGGGTATGTAATAGAATCTCCCACCCTTTTCTCTAGAAAAATGAAGAAACAATTGGATAAGATTCAATTTCCTTGTAGATCTGCTTTGATTCATTACATAAATTATTTACTCTTATCTTCAAGAACCGTATATGATTGTAAACAAGATACTATTTTCATTTGACTCATTTAGCAGAATTAGGATTTAAAGTCAACAAAATCAAAAATTTCAGTTATGGAAGCTATTTCAGAGGGTGCCACGTAGATTCTGCCTTCACAAATTGCTGTGAACCAAACTACACCATGCCCTACTACACTGAAACAGCTGCCAGCTTTTCTGGGTTTAACATGTTACTGTTGACAATGGATTTCTAATTATGCAGAAGTAGTAAGACCTCTGTTAGAACTGTTAAAGAAAGATACTCCTGAACGTTTACCATGGCAGGATTATCATGGACAAGCTTTTGACCAATTGAAACTATTGCTTTTAATTCCTCCTGCACTTGGGTTACCAGAATATTCTAAGATTTTTTTTTTTTCTGTTTTGTAGTGAAAGAAGTAAAGTAAAGTAAAGTAACATTAGGACTGTTGGTACAATGTATTAATGATGGTTTTAGACTTGCTCCTTATTTCGTACGAATCTTGATCATGTAGCTGCAGCCCTCCTCACTGCCTTAGGCTGGTGGCCGCCACTGCACACATTATAGACATGGCAGCTGCACTGACTCTCAGGTATGAGACTTACATGGCAGTTCTGCATTCTGTAGAAGGTCTGTTACTGAAAACAAAAATGCAATCTGTATTTGCAATATGATTGTCTGAATACAAATTGTCTTTACTTAATAACCCTTATTTATAGATTGTTCGAAGTACCACTTAACCCTCCTTCTTTAGTTCCTACAATGGACGAAGGAGAACCCCACAATTGGGCATCTTTCTAGAGTAGATTTGAAAGACATTCCATTTTCAGAATCCAGATCTCATTCTTTTCATGGATGGCTCATATCTATATATATACATAAATTTTTTATAATATTAGATGTATGTTGCTTATAAGTGTGTTCATTTGAGGTGATGTCTTTAACTGGATGATTTGCTTCTTGAATGAAAATGTATTTTGAATTTTGATTGGTCGAGCCGGGGTGTGTGTAGATTTTAGATTCTTTTTAATGGTTGTATTGAGTGTTTGCATTTGTCTGATGGAGTTCCTGAATAAGCATGGACGAAAGCACTCATTTTATAGTTTTATTATTTATTTTTTGATTAAACACCGTTTCTTTATAATTTTCTGGATTTATTTGTACTACCTGCGGTCTACTGGAAGGCCATTTTTCTGATAAATAATCATTAGATTTGGATGATACTTTACAGCATCAGATTGGGGAATGGGAAGGGTGAGAAGTCCAGAGAAGGAAAATGTTATTTTGTCCATTTTATTTCTAACATGCTTTTGTAACAGAATGAAATTACAGTGTCCTTTATCTGTTAGCGTGCTTCTTAAAATTAGCGAGAGCTGACAGGGTTAGAGAAGTCTTAAGATTTGTTCTGAGTAAAAAGTTCTACCATGGAATTCAGAACTCGGTGCCTAATATGGAATGTCAAAAACAAGTAGTCAGGAAATCTTACTTAGCAAAATCAATGCTACATATAGTGTTCATTTCTAATTGGTCAGTGGCAGTTTTATAATTGTTACAATAATGTTGCTTTTAATGAAAACAGGTATAAAATATGTTGATTTTTGTAGTTCAGCAGACAGGATCTTGATTTCTTAGCCTCACATGTAAATGACTTTTTGTGCAGTAAGGGAAATTGTTATTTTCTGTTGAACTGTTTCATTTGAAAGTTATTTGGTAACTTAACAGTAGCTAGTCTATCATTCAGAATAATTGTATGTGATAAAAAAGGAACAAAGGAACTGTTTTGTACTCTATGACCCACCTTAATCTTTTACAGTCCCTGTGAAGTATTTTGTAGGCTTCTCTGACTGTTATAGTGTTTCTCAACTGAGTCCAACCTCCTGTAAGAGGTCCAAGTTAGTTTCAAGGGAGACCCATTCTAGTATTAAAATGCTATGCACTTGAAAGAGTATATATTCTAAATATTTGGTATAGTTGTTATGTTTGACATGTTGCATAGGCTAAAGGATAATTGCCAGAGAGTACTAAAACACTGCTTGTATATAATTTGAAAAAAGAAGACTGTACCAAGCCCATCACAGAAGTTTCTGATCATAACCAACTTATATGTTTGGGATATGGGTACCAGTGCGAAATTTGAGGTAAATGTTGGCATACATGTCCAGAACACATAATAAAGAGTTAGACTGGTGACCTAATCATAATTCTTTGTAGTGCATGGAACTTATCTGCTCCTTGTACTGCCAGGTAGAGGAAAAAAAGTGTAGGGGTATAAAGTGTTTTACTGTCTTTCAAATTCTTTTGACAGCTGGTAAAGAAGGTAGCATTGTCAAATAGCAGAAACCCTCTCTGTAGAACTAATGTCTTTAAAAGTTGTCGGACACTTTTTTATGCCAAATCTGTTGTTTATAAGCATGGCAGAGTGAAGTTCTGAGAGCTTTTAAAAGCTAGTTATGACGTAGTCATAATTCTTTGTAGTGCATGGAACTTATCTGCTCCTTGTACTGCCAGGTAGAGGAAAAAAGTGTAGGGGTATAAAGTGTTTTACCATCTTTCAAATTCTTTTGACAGCTGGTAAAGAAGGTAGCATTGTCAAATAGCAGAAACCCTCTCTGTAGAACTAATGTCTTTAAAAGTTGGTGGACACTTTTTTATGCCAAATCTGTTGTTTATAAGCATGGCAGAGTGAAGTTCTGAGAGCTTTTAAAAGCAGTTTTGCCTTCTGTCGCTGTTGTTTGCTGTCCAGCCCTGTCCACTGTTAGCTCCTAGTATGAAACCCCATCTTTATAATGGATCAGGGCACATAACAAGCTTTTGTTAAGCACTTCTAAGTGCTTTAAAGATCAGGTCTCATGTTAGGGGCATGCTGAACAAGTTTGACTTTTTCCTGATTTCAGAGCGCAGTCATAGTGCTCCATTCACTGCATTTCATTTACTTCAATAATCAGTGAGCATTGTGATTGTTTCTGATGTAGACTAGTCTGCTGCTATACAGTGTAGGTCATACTTTTATGTATAGAGAGATCCATAGTACTTTCTAATACCTAGGGGAAGTTTAAACACCTTTCTGTGGTTGAGGGAGACCCACTGGTACAGAGACTGAAAATCCATGTCCTAGAAGATGAAAAGAAGTTACATTTTAACTGTATACAATGCTCTAAATGTTGAAAATTTAGTCTGTAGTCTGTCTGCTTTATTTGCTGTTGATACCACAAGATAATCCTAGTTAGTGATAATAGTCTACACAAAGAGCTAATTGGTTACTCATTGTCCTAAGTTTAGCAGATACTTAATTTTGGACCCTTAACACATTTTAAGCTTAACCCACTGCCAGGTAGTATCACAGATAAATCCGTTAAGGCATGCTGTATTCATAGACGGTCTTTTATTTCACAACTGCCTCAACTTTATAGGGTTTGCTGGTTTCTGATCCATCCATTTTCTGATTTGTCCAGTATGACCATTTCTGCCTATTTCTGTTTACCTGTTGATGAGTATTTGTTACATATGGCTTTTTCTTAGTGCTTAGTAGAATTCTAATTATTCCAATAGACATACTTATTTAAAGTGTAGCATTACCAAATGTCTGATATTTGATGTCTTTAGGAACTGACTTTCCAAACGTAAAGTGTTTGGCCTTCTGGCAGATCTTGTCTCTACCAGGCTCAGATGAATACCATCAGTATCTAATATTCACAAATCCACAGCAAGAAACAGCCCAGAGAGAACCAAAGATCCTTCGTGGTACAAAGAATAAACAGCTGCAAGTAAAACCATGTAGGCCACCACACTGTACAGCATATAATGATGAAATTTAATATAAACACTAAAAACAAATAAAAATTAAATAAAAACAGGTAATTAAGGAGCATATAAAAGCTGGATAAGTACATTCAGGAGTTATCCCTTCATCAGATCCATACAATGAAAATTAGCCTTCTGTTTAAAAATAAGTTAACATCTATTCAGAATGAATAGAAGGGCCTACGCCCCTTTAAAATCGGCTTGAATGGTACCACACCATTCAAGCTGGGAGGCTTGAAAGCCTGCAAATCAGCTGTCCAATAAGATTCGTTCATCTGAGTCCTAGTCACCAAATCACCACCTCTTCTGTCTTCTTCCTGTATCTGTAGTACCATAAACAGAAAAGCATGGTCCTTATACTTCTTGACATGCTGAGCCAAAGCATCATGTTTGACATCCAATCTTATGTCACTTAGGTGCTAAAGAATATGATCCTTAAATGATCTATTGGTCTTACCCACATAGAAAGATGAACACTCTGTGCACCTTGCAAGATATATTACATTCTTCGTGAGGCAATCAGCATGTAAATTAGGCTGATAGACCCTATTTGTGATTGGGTGTTTGAACTGATTGTCTTTATTGATATGCTTGCAGGCTTTACAACACCTACAGGGAAACATACCAATCCTGGATGAAAAAGTAGCACGTTCTTTATAAAAAGCATCTTTACATAACCTTTTAAGATTCACATTATTTTTTTTTAATTTGTCCAAATTGGACAATCTCTTTTATTTGTCCAGATTGGATAGTCTCTTTCATTCAATCACATTATATGATAGCAAGCTGCAACAAATAAAAATGAGGAAGCTACAAAGGGATTATCAGGATTTTAAGTCCAGAAATATTTTTGTGTGGCCTAAAACTAGGAATGGAATTACCAGGTCAGATATGAGCTCAGATACAACAACTGCATCTGGTATTTCTGCTAGTACTAATGAAGCCGAAATAGAAAAGGAAAAGGATAACAGAGTGAGTGAACGCAGTGCTGTTAACAACAGTAAGCATCTAAATCGTGTGTTACAGACCAGCAGTGGGGGTGATCCAGTCAAATTGCCCTCTGATCGTAGTGTGTACAGAACTCAGATATCATCAGAACAGCTTGCAGATGGAACATCAAACAAGAATACTATTAATCATTATATACTGGGAGCCAGACTGAAGGAACTGATGAATAACAACTTGCTTTTTTCCATGTTACCGGTACCTATGAAACTAAACGGTATGAACAAATGCGATCTCTCTGTGAGTCGAGGAAGAACGTAGAGGAAAGTTTCATTGTAGCAGAGAACAATATAGAGAATTCTTTGGTATATAACACAAAATCACAGGTGAATCCCATGCAATTTAAGATTCTTAATAAAAGGCTATGTTTCCTTCCATCTACACCCTCTAAACTCCATGACATTGTGATGGACTTTAAATTATTTGGTCTGAATGTGATACTTAAGAATATTTTCAGCAATACTACAATTAATGAATCAACTGGACTAAGGAGGTCGAGTACCTATGTACCTATTCCACATCCTGTTGTAGAAACCTTCATCAGGACATGTGAAAATGTTATTGCCAGTTATATTAATTAGACATCAATATGGCTTTTATAATCTTACCAGTGATGAAAGGGCTACACTGAAATAACTAATGAATAATCAAGAAATTGTTTTAAGACCAGCTGATAAGGGGGTCCTGTTGTTATCACTGATCGTGAGTACTATATTAATAAAATGGAACATATGCTTTCTGAGGAATCCACAAATCAAAACATTGGGTTAAGAGATGTTAGAAAAATGATTTCAAATTTAAAAGATGATCTCTTTCGTATGCTTGCAGGACATCTAATTGATGAGAGACCGTATGAGTTTCTCTTTGTTGAGCATCCATTTGTACCAATCATTAAGGGATTACCTAAGATTCATAAGTGTGCTATTGAACTGCCCCTCAGACCAATAGTTTCAGGTGTTGAGTAGTCTACTGAGCCACTCTCGATTTGGGTGGAAAAGAAACTTAAACTGGTACTGGCACAAGCACCAGCAGTATTAAGAGATTCAGCACAATTTTTGGAATGTTTAAATGATTTTATACACTCACAACATGATAATACCCGCTTTATCTTTGTGACTATGGATGTGAACAGCTTGTTTACGGTCATCTCCAATGAGTTTGGATTAAGAGTGATCAGAGAATATATGATGAAAAATAGTCAATATAAATACGGTACAATTAGACTTATTTGTTCATTTGTACAGATGGTTCTTGAGAATAACATCTTCATATCTGATGAGAAATACTTTTGGCAATGCTGGGGTGTCGTGGTGGGCACCCCATGTGCTAATACATATGCCAATTTGGTTTTGGCATATTGGGAAGAAGCAGTGATATACAATGAAAATATGTGGAAAGATTGTTTACCATTTTATAGTAGATTTATGGACAATGTATTCCTGTTATGGAAAGGCACGCTGGATGATTTGGATTCCTTTATATGTTATTTGGAGAACAGTACATCTTTTCTAAAGTTTACAGTGCACACATCTAACAGGGAGATTGATTTTCGATGTTAAATTGTGTATGACAGGTGATAACATGACCAGTACTTTGATCTACAGGAAGCCTTGTTGGAAGAATAATCTTTTAGTACGTGACAGGTCAGATCCTTAGACTGTCAAGGTTATGTACTGAGGATAATACCTTGTTTGTTTAGCCTCATGTCTGAAAGCTCATGTATACATAGAATGTGATATTAAAGGCATTTTTTTCTGATGCTGAAAATCTAAAAAAAACTCAAGGTAAACCATGGTATGGTAATAAAGCTTGCCCAAAAGAGGGCACAGCCATGTCTTTTACTAAGTGTGCTAATGAATGTGACCATATAAAAGTTATGTTAAAATATAGCAGGGACATCAATAAAGTGTGTAATATTATTAAAGATAATTAGAAAATTCTCTTAACAGATGAGAGCATTGAGGGCATAGTGGGAAATGCTACTTTTGTTTTTAAAAATAATTTGAATCTTAAAAGGTTATTATGTAAAGATACTTTTTATAAATAAACGGACTACTTTGTCATCCAGGATTGGTACGTTTCCCTGTAGGCGTTGTAAAGCCTGCAAGCATAACCTTAAAGACAATCAGTTCAAACACCCAGTCATAAATAGGGTCTGTCAGCCTAATTTACATGCTGATTGCCTCACGAAGAATGTAATATATCTTGCGAGGTGCACAGTGTTCATCTTTTTTACAGTTTATATAAAAACTGCATATAGCCCTGTTAAAATGTCAGGTTTTTCTGATATTAAAAAAATGACACCACAATAAATGATTTCAAAACTTTTCCCTCCTTTAATGTGACCTATAACCTGTACAATTCAATTGAAAAGCAAACAAATCTGTTAGGGGAAAAAATATAAAAAAATAAAAAAAATGTACAATTTGCTGGTTGCATAAGTGTGCACACCCTTAAACTAATACTTTGTTGAAACACCTTTTGATTTAATTACAGCATTTGGAGTCCCGCTGTGGTGAACCCTAACTGGGAAAAGCCGAAAAGACAAACAAACATCATTCAGTCTTCTTGGGTAGGATTCTATCAGCATGGCACATCTTGACTTGGCAATATTTGTCCACTCTTCCTTGCAAAAGCACTCCAAATCTATCAGATTGCGAGGGCATCTCCTGTACACAGCTCTCTTCAAGTCACCCCACAGATTTTCTATTGGATTTAGGTCTGGACTCTGGCTGGGCCATTCTAAAACTTTAATTTTCTTCTGGTGAAGCCATTCTTTTGTTGATTTGGGTGTATGTTTGAGGTCATTGTCATGTTGAATGGTGAAATTCCTCTTCATCTTCAGCTTTCTAGCAGATGCCTGAAGGTTTTGGGCCAAAAGTGACTGGTATTGGAACTGTTCATAATTCCCTCCACCTTGACTAAAGCCCCTGTTACAGCTGAAGAAAAGCAACCCCAAAGCATGATACTGCCACCATCATGCTTCACCATGGGGATGGTGTTCTTTTGGTGATGCGAAGAGTTGTTTTTGTGCCAAAAGTACCTTTTGGAATTGTGGCCAAAAAGTTCAACCTTGGTCTCATCAGACAATAACACATTTTCTCAAATGCTTTTCAGACATCTAATGTATTGTTCTGCAAATTTTATCCGGGCCTGGATGTTTTTCTGTGTTAGAAAAGACTTCCGTCTTGCAACCCTACCCCATAGTCCAGACATATGGAGAATATGGGAGATTGTTCTCACATGTAGTACACAACCAGTACTTTCCAGAAAATCCTGCAGCTCCTTCAGTGTTGCTGTAGGTCTCTTGGCAGCCTCCCAGACCAGTTTTTGTCTTGTCTTTTCATCAATTTTGGAGGGACATCCAGCTCTTTGCAATGTCACTGTTGTCCCATATTTTCTCCACTTTTTGATGACTGTCTTCACTGTGTTCCATGTTATATCCAATGCTGTGGAAATATTTTTGTATCCTTCTCCTGACTGATACCTTTCAACAATGAGATCCCTTTGATGCTTTGTAAGCTCTCTGTGAACCATGGCTTTTGCTAGAGCAGCAACTGAGTAAATGTCAGGAAAATCCTTCTAGGACAGCTGAACTTTATTTGGGCAGGTGTGTACCCAAGAAGACTGAATAGTAATGTCTTTCGGCTTTTCCTGGTTAGAGGTTGCCACAGCAAAACTCCAGTCTGCTAATGATTGCCAGTGGATATTTACGGTGCCGAGTTGCCAGCCCAATGCCCAACCTTCAAAGAAGGCACACCCATTCACGCACGCATCTAACTGCATGTCTTTAACGTCACTTGACCATGGGGAGGACATGCAGGCTCCAAGCAGAAGGAGCTCCAGCCGAGAATCAAACGGGAGAACCTCTTTCTATGAGGTGACAATGCTAACCACTGCATCACCCCAAGACTGAATGCTGTAATTAAATCAAAAGGTGCTTCAACAAATTATTAGCTTAAGGGTGTGCACACTTATGCAACCAGCATATTGTACGTTTTTTATTTTTTTCCCTAATAGATTTATTTGTTTTTCAAATGAATTGTGCAGGTTATAAGTCACATTAAAGGTGGGAAAAGTTTTGAAATTATTTATTGTGGTCTCATTTTTTTATATCATAAAAACCTGACATTTTGACAGGGGTGTGTACACTTTTTATATCCACTGTATGTGGGCAAGAACAATAGATCATTTAAGGATCATATTCTTCAGCACCTAAGCGACATAAGATTGGATATCAAACATAATGCTTTGGCTCAGCATGTCAAGAAGTGTAAGGATCATGCTTTTTTGTTTACGGACTACAGATACAGGAAGAAGATAGAAGAGGTGGTGATTTGGTGAATAGGACTGAAATGGCCGAATCTTATTGGATAGCTGACTTGCAGGTTGACAAGTCTCCCAGCTTGAATGGTGTGGTACCAATCAAACTGATTTTGAAGGGGCATAGGCCCTTCTTTTGATTCTGATTGGATGTTAACTTATTTTTAACCAGAAGGCTAATTTTCATTGTATGGATCTAATGAAGTGATAACTCCTGAAAGTGCTTATCCAGTTTTATATGTTCTTAATTAGCTGTTTGTATTTTATTTTTATTTGTTTTTAGTGTTTATATTAAAGTTCATTATTATATGCAGTACAGCATGGTGGTCTTCATGGTTTTACTTGCAGCTGATAATCACAAATCTCATAGTTTTTTTTCTGTTACAGAATCCTTTCTGCCTGCACTGATATCTGAAATGTTTTTGATATAACATTAGATTTGCCACCAGACTGGATTATCAAGAACATGTTTATTCACTGTTAAGTGCTTTCATCTTTATCATAAAACAGACTTCTTCAGAACAAAGACACTTTCAGAATTACCCTAATTAAATACATGCCACTAGTCATATTAGTCAAACCATGTTCATAGGTTCATAGATCGGTACTAGGCTATCAGCCCAAGGGCCTACATAAGCCTAGCCAACAAGATTCCCTGGCTTACACCACCCAAGAAAGTTATTTTCCTGTGCCACTGTCGAGCAGAGACACAGAAGTGATCCCTGGGGTGTATTTCCTATTACCCATCCACACATCAAGATTTTTGCTAATGAAGAACTTTGCTTGACATAGATGGGCAGCCTGTTTCAGAGTATGGGAAGTCTCTGGGACAGGAATCTATCCCTCCAGCATGTCCTGTTTATTGTGGTGACAAGGTTTAGGTGCCTAGAGCATGTAGCTCGGAGGGATTGGGATTTCTTTAGGTGTAGCATGTCCAACAGCTCTGGGTTTGACATAGCTTTATATGTTAGGCAGAGATCACCTCGGAGTAGGCGATATGCTACGGAGTAAAGCTGGAGTTTTTTGAGACGGTCAGTGTAGGGCAATTGTTTGAGGCCAGTAATCCTCTTTGTGAGGTACTTCTGTGGCCTTTCCAGCTGCCGCAGATGTCTTGTGAGGTACATTCCAAAAGGGACATTGTACTCTATAATGGGTCTAATGAGTGTCGAGTAGAGGGGAACAATGACCTCTTTTATCCTGGATGAGAACCCTTTTATGATGAGGTGTGCCACGTAGAAGGACTTCCTGGCTACTGTGGTGATGTGACTATCAAAGGAGAGACTACTGTCCACCTGGGCCCCAAGGTCTCTTATCACACATTCAGTGTTAAGTAGATTGCTGCCTATGTGGTAGTTCATGGGTACAGAGTTTTTACCAAAGGGGATGACACTGCACTTTTTGGCATTGAGCTTGAGGCCATGGCTCTGACACCAGGCATCTGTCTCAGCGAGGCCCTTCTGTAGGATGTCAGCAGCATGTGGGGACTTCACTATGGCTCCTAGTTTGCAGTCATCTGCGAACTTCATTAGCCAGAGGCCTTCTGTGTTAGCCTGTACTTCAGAGAAGTAGATACCAAACAAGAGAGGTCCCAAGATGGAACCCTGTGGTACTCCACTTCTGACTGCTTTGAGGTCAGATTTGGAGTCTGCAACTTTTACAGTGTGGGTTCTGTCAGTGAGCCATTTGGCAACCCATCTTGTGATGTAGGGATTTATACCTAGTTTAGTGAGTTTAGCTATAATTCCAGAATGGGGGATGGTGTCGAAAGCCTTGGCGAGGTCAAGATAGTCTGTGTGAACCACCTTACCCTCATCTACGGCTTTGGTGACTGCCTCAAAGAAGTCGATCAGATTCAGGAGGCATGATCTGCCTTTCACAAACCCGAACTGGGTGGGATCCAGAGTTTGGTGGTTACCAATGTCTTTGTTTATGAGTTCCATGATGATACGTTCCATGGCCTTGCAGACCAGGCTCATCAGGCTAATAGGTCGATAGTTCCTGGGATCAGTGGTGGCTCCCCCTTTGTGGAGTGAGATAACTGTTGCTGTGCACCATTCAGTGGGCATAAAGCCTGATGCGAGGCTATTATTGAACATGGTGCTTAAGTGGGGAGCCAGTTCGTTCTGAAGTTCATGTAAAACGCAGCCTGGGATGTTGTCTGGTCCCATAGATGCTGTATTTTTGGCTTTAGAGAGGGCAGCTTTTACCTGCATAGTTGTGATTACAGGAACTCCACATTCTTCCTGTATAGATATTGGCCCTTTAGGGGGTGGGGGGGGGGTAAAGTTAGCACTGAACCTATCTGCCAGGATGTTGGCAATATCAGTTGGTTCTTTAATTTTCGTGCCGTTGTGCTGTAACTCAGAGCAGATCTGGGTGTTGCCATCGAGATTCTTGACATAGCTATAGAATGCTTTGTGGTTGTCCTTAGAAGTAGTGGTGATTTTGTTTTCGTAGCTAGCTTTGGAGGATCTTATAAGGGATCTCAGCTTCTTACTGAGGCTGACCAGAGAGCTCCTCCACTCATGGGATTTTACTCTCATTTGCAACAGTTTCTTCCTTCTGTTGTACAGTTTGTTTATGGCAGGGGACCACCAGATTGGCTTCATTTTTTTGGAGGATAGCGTCTTGGTTCTGTTTGGGATAGCACGATCCATGCACTCGTGTAAGTGCTTATAGAGTGCATTTGTGTAGGATTCAGCAGTTGTAACTGTATTGTTCATCTGCATGGGTGTCATGAAGTTTACCACTTCTGTCTTAAGAAGCATGAAGTTGGCTTTGGAGAAATTTTTTACCATGGTTTCCTTAATGGGGGGTGGGGGCGGGATGTGTATATCAAGGGTGATTAGCTTATGGTCTGATCGGACCAATGAGGAGTTGACTTCGAGTATGGAACACCGGTCACTCATGTTGGTAATGACTAGGTCTAGCTTATCCACACCCCCTGGTGGGGGTGTGGATAAGTTGATCCAGGGCACTGGAGTTTATGAATTCCAGAATGCGTTGAGCTAAGGAGTTAGTACACGAGTAGTTTTCCCAGTTAATGGTGGGGTATTTGAAGACGCCCATTATTAGGGTGTTTGGTTGAACCCTGATATTTTCCAGTACATCAAGAAAAGAGGAGTGGGAACGCTGGGGCATGGTGAGGGATCTATAGCAAGCTACAATTTGGATTGCAGTTTTGCCCATAGTTAGTTGCACTTGGATAACCTTGGATGCATTATACTGAGCAACTAGCCTGGATGTATGGATATCCTTAATGAATATGGACACACCTCGGCCTTTGGTGTTTCGGTCCAGGTTTCATGGCCGAAAAGTGTGGTATGAGTTATAGCCTGGTAGTGCAGGGGTGCTCTCTGGAGCCTTTAACCAGGTCTCAGTCACTGCACAGATATCGATGTTCTCCATTTTAAGGAGTGCCTCGAGTGAGTGCATTTTGAGACTTCTAGCATTGAGTAGCATTACCCTCAGTTTTTGCTTGCCTGTTCCTGTTATGGTGGTGGATTTGTCATTTGAACCTTGCCTAAAAAAGGCTCTATAGGGGCAGCAAGTGCCTTAGCCAATATCCGGAATCCCAGGGTGACAGGTGCAGACCATCTGTGGCAAAGCATTGTGGTCTGTCGACCATGTCATCCCAAGCAGACTCAAATGTGACTCAATTACATATAACTTAAAAATACACAATTTATAAAACATTATACCTTTTTTTAAAATAAATAATACATGTAGTGGGGTTTGGTTATATTGGCCTGAATGTACCCAATATAGACTTAAAAAGCAAAAAGTAAAATGTCATGCGCATACTGAAGCCATGTAGCTGAAACACTGGTATGTTTTTAAGGGATTTTCTTCTATATATTCCATGGGCCTCTACTATAGAAGGTTTAAGGTATTAAATAATGCCACTAGCTTGGCTGAGTCTTTCTTGCACTTTTTACTCAATGGTTTGCCTGTGTACGTACACATAAATAAACTTCGGAGAAAGGTGAATATCCTAAGACACTATAATCATACACTTAAAATGTATTCCTTATTGCCAAAACACAAGTCTTGCATTTCTGAGGTTTGTGATTATGGCCTTCAGAATTACAGCAGATACCTGGCATTTATGACTAGTTGGAGGAGTCATTTCAAAAGTCCAAATTATTAAGTATGAGTGGGCCCATCCTCCATGCAAACAAGGGTGACTGTCAGTGGGGTGTGGCCAAATAAAGGGAAGACTAGATGACTGACATCTTTGCAGGGAGGCATTCATTTTTTCTGATGAGTCTCAGTAGGTTTTTCATTCTGTGGAGTTGTTTAGCTATCATGCTGACATAGAAGTCTGATGCTCTGACTGTTACCAAGGAGACTCACGTTTGATTAGCAGTTCAGGCAATTGACAGAATGGCTGGAAGGATCAGTGTGTCCATCCAGGGGAGAGAGTAAGCTGGATAGATCCCTCAAAGACCTTGGAGAAGTGGGGCTAGGGAAGATCACTTGGTTGGGAAAGGGGAGGGAAATTTGAGGAGATGTGACTGTCTTATGGGCATGAGCAGGAACACCATCACAGACCACACTTCATAACTTGGGCAAGCTACAGAGTTTAAAAAAAAGTCTTGTCACTGGTCTATATAATGCTGCTGGCTGCCTGCTCATCTCCTCCTACAGTGATGAAGTGACAATCCTAAGAAACTTGGATTTTCCTGTTCTTTTCCCTCCCATCAGGTATTTCAGGGGGAAGCAGGGGAGCCAAGGGAAAGCATCTGGGTAGTCAGTGGTTATCTGGGGAATAAAACAACAACAAAGAATCTCCTGGAGTTGTCTGAAATCAGTTCTGACAGATTTCGGATATGTACGAGCACACTGTTAAGTAGGGGTTCACTATTAGTTTGATTAGTATTTTGTGTATTGTTAGCTTGTGTATAGAATCTAAAAATGTGAACTTTGGTATTAGAACATATCTAGCAGCATGGAAGAAATATATAGTTTTGTGCAGAAAGCTAATATGATGTTGGTAGCCTGTGCAGTGGGAGTATTGTCTTGCAGTTCTAGTATCCATTAGCATTTCACAACTAAGTACGAAGTCAAACTTTTCAAATGTAGGAGTGATGACAACAGCTGATAGGATAACCTACTACTGCTTACGAGAAATAACTAATTTCATTCATTTTATTTACTTATTTTATTCACCAAGTCAGTCACACTAAGCCAATGCACATTTGCAGGGGAGCTCTGAGGAGGTAATCATACTAACTAGTTGACATTTGACCAGGGTACCAGAGAACTACTACTGTTTTCAATAAGTGCTGTGAGATCTTTTACATCCATTTGGGCACCAACAACTCTGGCAGATGGGGCCTAGGTTTAATGCTTAATCTGAAGGACAGAATAGAAAACATCACAGACAGGTTTTGCTTGATATATCAACAAAACATTTTTTCCATGAGGATGATTTACATTGTAGGTCTAGTAATAGCAAGAAAATGCAAGAGCTTTACTGAGGGAGATTACATTAAGAGTGCTTTTTTATGTTGTACTATGGAAATGCTTCATGAATTCGCAAATAAGAACTTCACTGCAGATATTGAAGAAATGCTATTGCTTGCTTGGACTGTTGAAAGATGAATACATAAAACAGTAATTGTTACCATGGAGCAAATGACTGGAGGCTTCCATGTGTCTGATGTGTAGAGTCCTGTATTTGATGAAGGAACAAGTATTAATCCCATGACTTGCTATTTATATTTGCTGTGTTATATGTGGGAAAATGTGGGATGAACTGCTTTCGTTGCCTTTGATGTATAACTGAAAAAAGGATATTGATATACTGTTCCGTCTGTTGTCAAAGACATTTTCCACAGGAAAAAAACAGATTTCCACAAGTGTTGTCTGGGACCACTGATGATGCACCTTGCTATTCAGGTAAAACAGTTGTATTTGCAAATCTTCTATAATGTAAAACTGGACATATGTTTTGAGTTTCCATTTTATCATTTACCAGGAGAAGCCATTTGCTAAGATCTCATGTTTTCATTTAAATCAGGTCATGATATTTTTGCAAAAGTTACATTTTTAATGTTATGGTCATCTCTGATGGAGAGTATGTTATGTAAATGCCTGAATGATATGGTTATACATACAATGATTTAGTACTGAATAGTAATATACACACGTGTGCTATGTCAAACTAATGTGCTCAAGCAGTTTTACTTCTTTTGAGGTCATCAAGGTTTTCCTTGAAAAGTTAAAAAAAAAAAATTCCAGAACGTATGAATGAGAAATGATTCATGAAATGGATGTTTTGACAAATATCACATCATATAAATTATCTTAATACCAGTTAAACAGATACAGAAAAACATACTTAAGCTGTACAAACACTGGACAGGTTTCTGTTCTAAGTTATTTTTAGACAAGATGTTAAAATGTCTACCTTTGATCACTTTCCCAGCCTGACATATCATTTCCAGCAGCATCAGCTGAACACTTGGAACATACGCAGCTAGACTTGATGTAATGTTAGTTCATATGATTCCATGACTTTTATGACAATGGATACTTTTTTTCTTGTGAACTCTGACATTACTAATAAATGTAGCATACACTTACAGTACTTTCAAAAGACGAACACTGAGGGATATGGACTGGAAATGACTAACATCCGTAGCTCAGCTTTCTGGGTGTCAAAGTTCAAATTCTTGTGACTTCAGCTTGAAAATGAAAAGCACTGCCCACTTAGGAGATTACTATGATGGACTTCCTGTCTGTAGGAAGAAAGTGCTTTTGTTTTGCTTACTACCTAAGATCTATGTTGCACTCTGAGTAAATATAATTAGTAATGAAGATTATATTGAGAAGCTGACTACTGAATGTTACAATTCTTGTTTGCATCTTATGATGACCAGTTAACAGTTTGAATACTGTGTTTTTTTGGCAAATCATTAAAGACTGAAGTTAGAAAATAATGACAGACATTTGAGTTATAGACTTCATACCCTTCAGAAAATTCATGCAATGCAAAACCTATTATTCTATCAACCTTCTTGGTTTTTAAGAGCAATATTTAAAAATTGAGCCTATTTTTGGCCCGTTGGCCCACTTTTATTTATGGCTTTGTCCAGATTTCTTGATCTAAGAGATTGAGAGGGTATGACTGGCATGTATTTACATTTCACCTGAAACTGCTATAATGGAGCTTAACAAAATTCTGGGAGAAATAATCAGTTTTCAGCAAGGATATTATGTATAGGTGGGGACTGGGATTTGATTTGCAGCAGTGAAAATGTGTCTGGGGGACCCAGAACAGAAAATATAGCAAAGGAGGGTAGATTTTTGAAGAAATTTATGAAAATATCTGGCATGGAAGATGTAAATTCAGTAACAGGAGTTTGGAGTGAATTTACATATTATTCCCCAAGGTATAAAAACTGTGCTAGGCTAGACAGAATTTATATTTCAAAGAAACGTGCATTTCATTGAAGGTCTTTCTATTTATCCAATAACTACTTCAGATCATGTGCCAATAATAGCTAAAATAAAAGCACAGGCTACTGAAATAAAAATGAGGCATTAGTGCTTTCCCACCTATCTGTTGAAAAAGAGAGGAATTTAAGGAATGGGGGTGGAGCTTATTCAGGATCTGTTAGAGATGATGGAAATTTCTTCTGAAAATATGTTATGGAGTGGGATAAAGGTAAAATGGAATTTAGAAATAGGGCAGAAATAAAAGAAAGGGAGCTATGGTTAAGAAGTAACAATAATTAGAGGGAATGACAAATGTTAAAGTATTGCAGAATAGGGACAATCTCACAGAACAAGAAGAGGATCAACTGCAGAATGCTAGGCAGAAAATAAGGGGTTACGTTGATAATATGCCCGAGCTTAGAAAGATTGCTGATATGCATCTGTTTTTTGATAATAACACTAGAGCATAAAAACTTTTAGCACAATGACTCAGGCAACAGAAAGCAGAAAGGACTGTCGCCAGACTTAGGGAGTTTATAACATGGACGGTAACGAGATCCTGTAGAGGTATTAGAAATATTTTTTAAATTCTGTAAGAGTCTCTATGAAGCACAGAAATTTGAAAATCGAGAAAAGATACAAATGGAAATGTTTATAGAAGAATGAAATATGCCAAGGTTGAGGCAGATGAGGCTCAATAACTAATGGTTACGATAGGACGAGATGAGATAAAAATTGTGATATATAACCAATCTACAGGAAAGACCCCAGGAATAGATGGTATTCCTGTGGAAGTTTGGAAGCTAGGAGGAAAAAACTGATGAATATCTGGAAAGTTTTGTTTAACAGTATCTGAAGAGAAGTACCACTGTCCTGGAAGAAAGCAGTGGTAGCTGTAATACCTAAAAAGGGTAAAGCTCAATCAGATCCAGCTTTATACAGTCCCATTTCAATCCTAAACCATGATAATAAAGTGTTCATGTCTATAATGGCTAAAAGAATGGCAAAAGTAATGCCAAAACTGATAGATATGGATCAATGTGGTTTTGTGGAGGGGAGGCTAACATTTGACAACATTAACAGAACACTGATGATCCACAGGGAAGCAGAATGTAAGAAAATACCATTGCTGTTGGTGGGTTTTGATGCAGAAAAAGCATTTGACAGAGTAAGCTGGGACTTTATGAGAAGGGCAATGAAAGCATTTGCATTTCCTGAAAAAATTATAAGGTTGATTAGGAGGATATATGAGGGGTTGGAGGCGAAGATTAAAGTGGGTGGGGTCCTTTCTGATAATTTCTGCTTGAGCAGAGGAACCAGGCAGGAGTGTCCTCTTTCCCTTTATTATTTGCATTATATTTAGAACTATTGGCAAAGAAAATAAGGGACTCAGAAATTCAAATATATAATTGGTATGGTAGTCAAGAAAAGCTGGCTTTATTTGCAGATGATATTATTTTATACCTAACAAAATGAGAGAAAGATATTACAGTGTGGTGGAACATTGTGAGACAGTTTCAGATAAGTTCAGGATACAAAATTAATGAAGCTAAAACAAAGGCAATAGCGATAAGTTATGTGGCCACACATGAACCGGTTCAGGAATACCCATATTTATGGGGATATGATACAAATGAAATATTTAGGAGTATGGATTAAAAATTATTGTAATGTGGCAGTTAAGGATATGTGGGAAAAGACTAAACAAAAGATAATACAAAACCTAAGAAAATGGAAGCTTTATTATAGGGATTTGGATAGTAAGATACAAGCAGTTAAATTGTTTTTAGTCCCCTTAGTCTTATACACAGGTCAAGCATATTTTTATGAACCAGAGGAGAAGTTATGGGTAACTATTAATAAAGAGCTGAAGACTTTATCTGGGAGGGGAAGATGGCAAGAGTCAAGTGGGATAAGCTGATTCTTCCAATAGAACAAGGTAGACTGGGATTATCCAATTTGAAGGGGTATTTCAGAGCTACACTGTTAAAACTCCTATACATAGCACAATCAGAAAACTATAATTCAAAGTGGAAAGGCATGGTGATGAAACAGGTTGGAAGCTCAAGAAACAGGAGAGACTGGGATTTTAATGCAGGCATTTAAGGAGAATAACAATAATCATGCAGAATATTATATCTATAAAGTAGCAGAAGGTATTTTAAGAACTAAACCAACTCAGGAATGGAGAAAGGAGATTCTGCCAATAGGGATGCCTGCAATTAGGGATACAGACAATAGGCAAGAGGGGATGGAATTTATTGGAGAAATTTGGCAAAGCAACCAAGGTATTAGAAGCAAATAACTAGAGAGGGAAAGATGATAAAATGGGAAGATGCCAATTGCCTTCCCTATCAGGGATTGATATCAGAGTATAGGCAAAACAAAAGAAATAGGGGTTCTAAACAAAATACCACCACTGGTAGAGTTTTTAATAAAATCTAGAACATAATTTACCATTAAAAAGGAATAATTAGTAGAGCATATAAAATGTTTCATGATAACTATAAGAATCAATCAGAGGAGGTTAGAAAGGATTGGGAAAAGAGATTGGATAAGCAATTCACAAAGAAACAATGTGAGGATATATGTATGTCTCCCAAATATGCAACAAAATCTAGAGGATTTAGGATTTTTGCCTGGAAATGTTTATACAGATATTTTTGTATCTCAAGAAGACTACAGCAAATTTTTCCTCAGGCTCAGCAGATGTTGGAGGTGTGAAGGGGAAGAAAGAGGTAATTGGGAACATATCTTCTGGGAGTGCGGTGAGTTGGCAGACTTTAGAGATTCCTTGTGGGATGCACTGTCAGAGATGCTGGGTGGGCAGATTAATCTGATGAGGGAGATGATTTTTCTGAGCTATGATACAGAATCTAAATTGCCTAGACATGGTAAGGCATTGCTGTGTCTAATAATGGTGGCTACCAAAAAAGCAGTTGCTAAAAAATAGAAATCAAAAACTAAGCCAACTATACTGGAAATAGTGACTATAGTAACAGAGATAAAACAACTGGAATTGAGATCTTTAGTAAAGGGTAGGAGCAAACTACATAGGAAAAAATGGGAATTGTGGGAACGATACATTCAAGGTAGAAATGAGCTTTAAAAGGCATCAGGACTTAAATGAGCTATGTAATTTTTGAGTAAGAAAGACTGGGTAGATTATAAGTGATGTATAATGTTTGCAACTGGGGGTGTGTCAGTATGGTTTATGATGTAAAATGCTTGCAACTAGGATTGTGTCGGTGTAGTTTGTTTTCATTTATATAAATGTATGATTGTCTATGTAGTAAGTGATTGTTTAATAAAGATGTGTCTTGTTTAATAAAAGGCAGGAATTGACTAATTTATGTAATATTGCTTAGGTTATATGATATATAGCAATATATGTGAATTATAATGTTTGTTATGTTAATATAGTTTTATTACTTTTATATGAATGCAGATTTGCCTATGTCACAAATGATAATTCAATAAAGGTGTTTGGGAAAATAAATACTTGCTTATTTGATCTTTTGTCTTCATTGTTGGTTTTGGTTCACCATCTAGCTATTTTTATATTTTCATCGTGGCTAATATCCTTACATTCACTGCTGCAGTAGTCTTAACAAATGGGATTCCTTGCTGTGGAAGCCCAAATGTCTGGCCAGTCTACCAACGACTACTTGTTGCTTTAAAAAGGTACGCTGAATGTCACCCAGATGCTCCTTGTGTAGCATAAAGCATAAAGGTGACGTTCAAACCTACTATAATCAGAACTTCTTTGCCACCAGTCTGAACATATCTTTTTATCATCAGTCTGTTTACCTGTGTCTGTTTTCTGCCAGTTGAATGCATTTTCTTTCTCCAGTGACTATGTCTGCCTCTTCCCTGACTTCTATTGCAGTTGCAGATAAGTGCTCCATTAAATATTTTGCTATTCTTACTTTTTTGTGCTCTTTGGGGTTAATGTCATCAAGGAAGGGTAAATGTCAGTGTGGGAAACAGATTTTCCATAAAGACTACCATGATAAATATATTTTTTGTCTAGAAGATGCTCATGACCATATGTCTTGTTCTATTTGTCAGGCATTCATTCTGAAAACCCTTCACAGTAGACTTTCTTCCCTTTCCTTGTATCTTGAGAACCAGCGTCTTAAGCTTCTCACTAAAGATACAGTGGAAGGAATCCCCCAACCTGAGGGTTGAGAACCAGCATCTTAAGCTTCTCACTAAAGATACAATGGAAGGAATCCCCCAACCTGAGGGTTGAGAACCAGCATCTTAAGCTTCTCACTAAAGATACAATGGAAGGAATCCCCCAACCTGAGGGTTGAGAACAAGCATCTTAAGCTTCTCACTAAAGATACAATGGAAGGAATCCCCCAACCTGAGGGTTGAGAACCAGCATCTTAAGCTTCTCACTAAAGATACAATGGAAGGAATCCCCCAACCTGAGGGTTGAGAACCAGCATCTTAAGCTTCTCACTAAAGATACAGTGGAAGGAATCCCCCAACCTGATGGTCAGCTGTTAAGGAAAAAAAAGGTGAATCTTCCACTTTCCAGCCTCTGCCAGGTGTTTCTTCCAAGGTCATTAGAAAGCCAGGGGCTTACCCAGCTGCATTGTCGGATTTCTCTGGTGTGACCATGTCAGAGGCCGATGAGGGTCCAGCTGGCAGCACTTCCGAAGAGGCTTTGTAGACATCTAGATATTTATTTATTTATTTATTGCATTTGATTACCGGGAAAGTCCACTGGGCCTGACAAACCCATTTCAGTGGAGGCCCAGGAAGAAACTCATGTTATATATACAGAAAAATTTGAAACAGTACAGTAATAATTATTTGTGGATAAAAGCTCTACAGTTGTTTGCACAGGTAAAAATTTTAAAGGCAGTACAGTAATTATATATAATAAACATTATAAACGATACAGGGAATAACAGACATTATGGGACATAGCGACTATGTATTTTTATACAATGAAGTCAGAGTAAGAGATCTTCAGAGATGAAAGGCAGTGAGAACGGCTGACATTTTGAAATAGTGATAGAATAGAGAAAGGACAGCTAGGGAGAGAAGAAGAAGTATATGGCAGAGTGGTATAGGGGGAAGAAGAGATAGTAAGTTGGGGGGGGTCAGGTTTTAGGGTTGTTGGTAGAGGTACAGGAACATATCCATTGTGTGGTGAGATGAACTTTAAATGAGTTTTTAAAGGTAATGGGGTTAGTGATTGCTTTGAGTGCAGGGGGAAGGTTGTTCCATAGTTTGGAAACAGGAAAGTAGTATAACATATGACCAGCGGAAAGCTTAGGTTTGTCGATATTTAGTAGTAGTTTATTTTCAGATCTAAGTTGCCGGTTTGGGTGGTAGATGGTCAGTATACTAGTGAGGGAAGGACAGACATCAGGGAAATAGATAAGTTTGTGGGTGATGGTAAGTTGTAGATATGATAGATGGTGGGGGAGTTCAAGCCAGTTGAGTTCTTGCAGTGTAGTACAGTGATGGGTGGAGAATTTGGTATTGGTGGCAAATTTGCCAGTTTTGTTGTAGCATGAGTTTAGTTTGTTTTTCAGTGAGGATTGTATGTTTGTAAGGATGGGTGGACCATATAGAAGGGTTGGAAGCAAGTATGGTGAGGTGAGAGATTTTTTTGCCAGAGGAGTAAGATAGTGGTTGTGTCTATAAAGGATCCTAGTTTGTGATGGGTTTTTTTGATATTATTATGGATATAAAGGTCAAATGTTAGGTTGTCGTCAATGGTGACACAAAGCAGTTTAGTAGGGGACGACGTCTATGATAGTGTTGTTTTGGGACTGAACAGTGAGTTCTGATTTATTTATTGGGATGTTTTTGGTGGAGTAAAGATTAGGAGTTTTGTTTTGTTGGGGTTTAGGGCTAGATGGTTCTGGGACATCCATGATTCAGTGGAGGAAAAAGCTTCTTGGGTAAGTTGTTGTAGTAGGGAGGAAGATTTGGAGGAGCAGATGATAGTGGAGTCATAGTTTCATAGTTTAGTTTCATAGTAGTGTACTAGGCTATCTGCCCTGGGGCATTTACAAGCCTAGCCAACAATGATATGGCTTATGCCACCCGTATTATATAGTTGCGCCTCTCTAGTAGTGACACATGTGGGACCCCATTATTTAGTAAACTATACCTCTGTCTAGTAGTGACACTGAGGTGACTCCAGGGGTAAACTTACGATCTCCCATCCATGCATCGAGATTTTCTTGAACAGTGCCAATGAAGGGCTCTGTCTCACATGAACTGGATTTTGTTCCTGAGTCGGGTAACCTCTGTGTTATGAATCTATCCCTCCAGAATGTTTCATTCATATTTGTGCAGAGGTTGAAATCTTTAGCTCGCGTGGTTCTGGTGGATCTGGATTTTTTGAGATGGAGCATGTCCATCAGTTCTTGGTTGGACATGGCCCTATATGTTAGGCACAAATCACCTCTGAGCAGGCGGTATGCTACTGAATAGAGCTGGAGTTTCTTTAATCTAGCTGGATAAGGCACATGTTTGAGACCCATGATCCTCTTGGTGAGGTACTTCTGGGATCTTTCCAGTTGGTGCATGTGCCGGGTGAGATACATCCCAAATGGAGCATTATATTCAATCATGGGCCTGACAAGTGAGGAATATAGAGGTACAATGACCTCCTTTGATCTGGATGAGAATCCCTTCATGATGAGATGGGCAAGGTAGAATGTCTTTCTGACCACTTTGGCAACATGGTTGTCAAAGGAGAGGTGGGAAAATAAATACTTGCTTATTTGATCTTTTGTGTCTTCATTGTTGGTTTTGGTTCACCATCTGACTATTTTTTTATTTTTCATACATTGGCTAATATCCTTACATTTCACTGCAGTAGTCTTAGCAAATGGGATTCGCTTGCTGTGAAGCCCAAATGTCTGTCAGTCTACCAGCGACTACTTGTTGCTTTTAAAAGATACGCTGAATGTCACCCAGATGCTCCTTGTGTAGCATAAAAGCATAAAGGTGACGTTCAAACCTACTATAATCAGAACTACTTTATACCAGTCTGAACATATCTTTTTTATCATCAGTCTGTTTACCTGTGTCTGTTTCTGCCAGTTAGTACATTTCTTTCTCCAGTGACTATGTGCCTCTTCCTGACTTCTATTGCAGTTGCAGATAGAATGCTCCATTAAATATTTTGCTATTCTTACTTTTTGTACTCTTTGGGGTTAATGTGTCATCCAAGAAGGGTAAATGTCCAGTGTGGAAACAGATTTTCCATAAAGACTGCTGCATGATAAATATATTTTTAGCTGAAGAAGATGCTCATGACCATATGTCTTGTTCTGTTGTCAGGCATTCAATTCAAAACCCTTCTGATGAACTTTCTTCCCTTTCCTTGTATCTTGAACCAGCGTCTTAAGCTTCTCACTAAAGATACAGTGGAAGGAATCCCCAACCCTGAGGGTTGAACCAGCATCTTGACTTCTCACTAAGATACAATGGAAGAATCCCCAACCTGGGGTTGTGAGAACCCAGCATCTAGCTTCTCTAAAGATACCAATGGAGAATCCCAACCTGAGGGGTTTGAGAACCAGCATCCTTAAGCTACTCCTTTCAAGAAGATACAATGGAAGGAATCCCAACCCAGGGTTGAGAACCAACATCTTAAGCTTCTCACTAAAGATACCGGTGGAAGATCCCCCAACCTGATGGTCAGCTGTTAAGGAAAAAAGAAAATTGAATCCCCACTTTCCAGCCTCAGCAGTGTTCTTCCAGGTCATTAAGCCAGAGGCTTACCCAGCTGCATTGTCAGATTTCTCTGGTGTGACCATGTCAGGGGCGATGAGGTCCAGCTGGCAGCACTTCCAGAAGAGCTTTGTAGACATCTAGATATTTATTTGTGCATTTGATTGCCGGGAAAGTCCCACTGGGCCTGACAAACCCATTTCAGTGGAGGCCCAGGAAGAAAACTCATGATTATATATACAGAAAAAAATTTCAAAACAGTACAGTAATAATTATTTGTGGAGAAAAAGCTCTACAGTTGTTTGCTGGGTAAAAGATTTTTAAAGGCAGTACAGTGATTATATATGTCGGCAATTACTCAGCGATACAGGGAACAACAGACATTATGGACATGTAGCAACTGTATTTTATACAATGAGTCAGAGTAAGGATCTTCCAGAGATGAAGGCAGTGAGAAAGGCTGACATTTTGAAATGGTGATAGAATAGAAAAGGACAGCTAGGGAGAGAAGAAGAGTATATGGCAGAGTGGTATGGGGAAGAGAAGAGATAGTAAGTTGGGGTCAGGTTTAGGGTTTGTTGGTAGAGTACAGAACATATCCATTGTGTGGTGAGATGAACTTTAAATGAGTTTTTAAAAAGGTATTAAGTTTAGTGATTGCTTTATGATTTGGGGAAGGGATTTGTTCCATAGTTTGGAAACAGGAAAAGTAGTATAACATATGACCAGCGGAAAGCGATTTTGTCGATATTTAGTGATAGTTTATTTTCTGAACCAGGTTGGGTGGTAGATGGTCAGTATACTAGTGAGGGAAGGACAGACATCCAGGGAAATGATAAAGTTTGTGGGTGATGGTAAGTTGTAGATATGATAGATGGTGCAGGGAGTTCAAGCAGTTGAGTTCTTGCAGTGTAGTACAGTGATGGGTGGAGAATTTGAGTATTGGTGTAGAATTGCCAGTTTTGTTGTAACATGAGTTTAGTTTGTTTCAGTGAGGATTGTATGTTTTGTAAGGATGGGTGCACCATAGAAGGGTTGGAAGCAAGTATGGGCAATTGAGAGCTTTTGCCAGAGGAGTAGGAATGGTGGTTGTGTCTATAAAGGGATCCTAGTTTTCTGATGGGTTTTGATATTATTATGGATATAAAGGTCAAATGTTGGGTTATGCGTCAATGGTGACACAAAGCAGTTTAGTAGGGGAGCTGACGTCTATGATAGTGTTGTTTTGGGACTGAACAGTGAGTTCTGATTTATTTATTGGGATATTTTGGTGGAGTAAAGATTAGGAGTTTGTTTTTCCATTTGGGGTTTAGGGCTAGATGGATTCTGGGACATCCATGATTCAGTGGAGGAAAAAGCTTCTTGGGTGAGATTGTTGTAGTAGGAGGAGATTTGGAGGAGCAGATGATATTGAAGCTTCTCACTAAAGATACAGTGGAAGGAATCCCCAACCTGAGGGTTGAGAACCAGCATCTTAAGCTTCTCACTAAAGATACAATGGAAGGAATCCCCAACCTGAGGGTTGAGTACCAGCATCTTAAGCTTCTCACTAAAGATACAATGGAAGGAATCCCCAACCTGAGGGGTTGAGAACAAGCATCTTAAGCTTCTCACTAAAGATACAATGGAAGGAATCCCCCAACCTGAGGGTTGAGAACCAGCATCTTAAGCTTCTCACTAAAGATACAATGGAAGGAATCCCCCAACCTGAGGGTTGAGAACCAGCATCTTAAGCTTCTCACTAAAGATACAGTGGAAGGAATCCCCCAACCTGATGGTCAGCTGTTAAGGAAAAAGAAGGTGAATCTTCCACTTTCCAGCCTCTGACAGGTGTTTCTTCCAAGGTCATTAGAAAGCCAGAGGCTTACCCAGCTGCATTGTCAGATTTCTCTGGTGTGACCATGTCAGAGGCCGATGAGGGTCCAGCTGGCAGCACTTCCGAAGAGGCTTTGTAGACATCTAGATATTTATTTATTTATTTATTGCATTTGATTACCGGGAAAGTCCACTGGGCCTGACAAACCCATTTTCAGTGGAGGCCCAGGAAGAAAAGCTCCGCGGTTATATATACAGAAAAATTTGAAACAGTACAGTAATAATTATTTGTGGAGAAAAGCTCTACAGTTGTTTGCACAGGTAAAAATTTTAAAGGCAGTACAGTAATTATATATAATAAACATTATAAACGATACAGGGAATAACAGACATTATGGGACATAGCAACTATGTATTTTTATACAATGAAGTCAGAGTAAGAGATCTTCAGAGATGAAAGGCAGTGAGAAAGGCTGACATTTTGAAATAGTGATAGAATAGAGAAAGGACAGCTAGGGAGAGAAGAAGAAGTATATGGCAGAGTGGTATAGGGGGAAGAAGAGATAGTAAGTTGGGGGGGGTCAGGTTTTAGGGTTGTTGGTAGAGGTACAGGAACATATCCATTGTGTGGTGAGATGAGCTTTAAATGAGTTTTTAAAGGTAATGGGGTTAGTGATTGCTTTGAGTGCAGGGGGAAGGTTGTTCCATAGTTTGGAGACAGGAAAGGAGTATAATATATGACCAGCGGAAAGCTTAGGTTTGTCGATATTTAGTAGTAGTTTATTTTTAGATCTAAGTTGCCGGTTTGGGTGGTAGATGGTCAGTATACTAGTGAGGGAAGGACAGACATCAGGGAAATAGATAAGTTTGTGGGTGATGGTAAGTTGTAGATATGATAGATGGTGGGGGAGTTCAAGCCAGTTGAGTTCTTGCAGTGTAGTACAGTGATGGGTGGAGAATTTGGTATTGGTGGCAAATTTGGCAGTTTTGTTGTAGCATGAGTTTAGTTTGTTTTTCAGTGAGGATTGTATGTTTGTAAGGATGGGTGGACCATATAGAAGGGTTGGAAGCAAGTATGGTGAGGTGAGAGCTTTTTTTGCCAGAGGAGTAAGATAGTGGTTGTGTCTATAAAGGGATCCTAGTTTCTGATGTTTTTTTTTTATGTTATTATGGATATAAAGGTCAAATGTTAGGTTGTCGTCAATGGTGACACAACGCAGTTTAGTAGGGGACGACGTCTATGATAGTGTTGTTTTGGGACTGAACAGTGAGTTCTGATTTATTTATTGGGAAGTTTTTGGTGGAGTAAAGATTAGGAGTTTTGTTTTGTTGGGGTTTAGGGCTAGATGGTTCTGGGACATCCATGATTCAGTGGAGGAAAAAGCTTCTTGGGTAAGTTGTTGTAGTAGGGAGGAAGATTTGGAGGAGCAGATGATAGTGGAGTCATAGTTTCATAGTTTAGTTTCATAGTAGTGTACTAGGCTATCTGCCCTGGGGCATTTACAAGCCTAGCCAACAATGATATGGCTTATGCCACCCCGTATTATATAGTTGCGCCTCTCTAGTAGTGACACATGTGGGACCCCATTATTTAGTAAACTATACCTCTGTCTAGTAGTGACACTGAGGTGACTCCAGGGGTAAACTTACGATCTCCCATCCATGCATCGAGATTTTTCTTGAACAGTGCCAATGAAGGGCTCTGTCTCACATGAACTGGGATTTTGTTCCTGAGTACGGGTAACCTCTGTGTTATGAATCTATCCCTCCAGAATGTTTCATTCATATTTGTGCAGAGGTTGAAATCTTTAGCTCGCGTGGTTCTGGTGGATCTGGATTTTTTGAGATGGAGCATGTCCATCAGTTCTTGGTTGGACATGGCCCTATATGTTAGGCACAAATCACCTCTGAGCAGGCGGTATGCTACTGAATAGAGCTGGAGTTTCTTTAATCTAGCTGGATAAGGCACATGTTTGAGACCCATGATCCTCTTGGTGAGGTACTTCTGGGATCTTTCCAGTTGGTGCATGTGCCGGGTGAGATACATCCCAAATGGAGCATTATATTCAATCATGGGCCTGACAAGTGAGGAATATAGAGGTACAATGACCTCCTTTGATCTGGATGAGAATCCCTTCATGATGAGATGGGCAAGGTAGAATGTCTTTCTGACCACTTTGGCAACATGGTTGTCAAAGGAGAGGTCACTATCGACTTGAGTCCCCAGGTCTCTGATTACTTCTTCCACTCAGTGGGTTATTGTCTATGTGATAATTTGTGGGTACTGTTTTCCCAAAGGGGATGACTATACATTTTGGCGTTAAGTTTGAGGCCATGATTCCGGCACCAGTTGTCCGTTTCAGAGACCTTTCTGTAGGATGTGTGTGTCAGCAGGTGAATCAACTATGGCACCCAGTTTGCAGTCATCTGCAAACTTTGTCAGCCATAATCCTCCCATATTTGCTTTCACATCCGAGAAGTAAATGCGAATAAGAGTGGTCCCAAGACTGAGCCCTGTGGGACACCACTCATGACTGGTTTTGAGTCTGACATGGCTCCAGCAATTTTGACCTTATGGGTTCTGTTTTTAGCCAGTTTGCTACCCATCTTGTGACATATGGATTTACATTTAGGCTGCTGAGCTTGTCTATGATGCCAGAGTGTGGTATCGTGTCAAAGGCTTTAGCCAAGTCCAAGTAGGCAGTGTGGACAGCCTTGCCACGTCGATGACACTAGTGACTGTCTGAAGAAGTCAACCAGGTTTAAGAGGCAGGATCTGCCTTTACAAAACCGAACTGGGTGGGATCAAGGGTCTGCAGATCTCCAATATCGCCATTTATGAGTTCCATGATGATTCTTTCCATAGCCTTGCAGACCAGGCTGGTCAGACTTATGGGGCGGTAGTTACCAGGGTCAGTAGAATTTCCCTTTGTGGAGTGGGACCACTGTTGCTGTCGCCAGTGTTCAGGTACATATCCTGTAGTGAGGCTAAGATTGAATAAGCGTTTTAGGTGCGGGTTTAGTTCATCTTGAAGTTCATGTAACACAACCGGGATACCATCGGGTCCCATAGATGCTGTGTTTTTGCTTTGTTGAGTGCTGATTTCACCTGTATGTCTGAGATGACAGGTAGGTTACATTCAGCAGGGATAATTACTACATCTTTAGGGGTGAGGGAGGGAGAAATTTGCACTGAACCTATCTGCCAGAATATTGGCAATGTCGGTAGGGTCAGTGAATTTTTGTCATTGTGTACCAACTCAGAGCATATCTGAGAATTTCCTCCCAAGGTTCTGACATAATTGAAGAAGGCCTTGTGATTGTCTTTGGTATCCTTGGCAATCTTTCTCTCAAAGTTGGCTTTAGATGTTTTTATGAGAGAACGTAGTTTTTACTTGTGCTGATCAGGAAGCCTTTCCCTTGTGGGATTTGGCTTTGTCCTGCAGTAGCTTCCTTCTTTGTTGTACAGTTTGTTTATAGCCGGGGTCCACCAAACCGGGCGTTTTCCCTTGGTGGAGAGGGTCTTGGTTTTAGTTGGGATTGCTTGATCCATGCATTCTTGGAGATGTCCGTAGAAGGCTGTTGTGTAGGATTCAGCATTTTGGGATGTGGTTTCCATTAACCCAGTAGGCTTAAAGGATATCATTTCTGACTTAAGGAGTGTAAAGTCAGCTTTTGAAAAATTTTTCACTGTAGTCATCTGCATATTGTATTAGAGTAGAGTTTGAAAGACTAGTATGGTAGTCATTGATAAATATACTGAAGAGGAGGGGTCCTAATATGGAGCCTTGGGGTACACCTGTTTTGGTATTTATGAACGGGGAGAAGCAATGTTGCCAGATGTTAGACTGTTGCCTGTTGGTAAGATAGTCAGAGAACCACTGGAGAGTAGAGGGAGATAGGCTAAGGTTGGATAGTTTGAATAGTAGGAGGGGGTGTGAGACTGTATCAAATGCTTTTGAGAGATCGAGAAAGAGTGCAGATACTATGGATCCAGAGTCACGGGCTCTGTTAACAGTGCCTAGGAATGAGATAAGGGTAGTGTTGGTACTATGTCCTGGCCTAAAGCCATGCTGAGTGGGGGAGAGCAGTTGTTGTGTGACTAGGTGATTGAATAGCTGGGTTTGGATGCATTTTTTGAGTATTTTTGAAATGGGGGAAAGTATGGCAATAGGTCTAAAATTAGAAATGTCAGAGTTTTTGCCACCTTTATGAAGTGAAAGAACATATGCTTTTTTCCAGATATCAGGTATGCATGATTCCTGGATAGATCTATTGATGAGGATGCTGATGGGCTATGCCATTGATGAGGCTGATTGTTGTAAGAATTCAGCAGGTAGGTTATCAGGGGCATTAGTGCATGGTTTTAGTTTGAGAAGGAGTTTTATTATGGTTGAGGTGGGTATGGGAGAGAGAGAGAGAGAGAGAGAGAGAGAGAGAAAGTAGGAATAGAAGTGGAAGGGGGATGAGATACATTGCTGTTTGGTGGATTTGTGTCAATAGGAGGGAAGGTGGTAGTAAGTTTATTGATGGTTTCTATGAAGTATGAGTTAAAGAGTGATGCTAGCTCGGAGGGTGTTTTGTCAGGGTTTGGAGATGGATTATGGTGTGTTCCAAGGTGTAGAAGGGCGTTGACTGCTCCCCAAACTTTTTTTTTGGTTATGGCAATGTTGATTTTGGATTCTTTGGAAATATTCTTTTTTAGTTTTAGTAACTAATCATTTGGCTTGATTGCGAAGTTGCTTGTACAGAGTCAGGTTGGAATCTGTTTTGTTTTTTGCCAGGATTTCCAGAGGCCATGATTTTTTTTTGTGGTAAAGGTAAGCTAATTAGCATGATTAGTTTTTACTCTTTTTTGTCTTTGGGGGGGCTAGAGTATTAAGGATCTTGAGAAATGTGGAGTTAAAGGACTCTACTGCTTCATTTAGGGGAGAGATTTTAAGGGATTCCAGATGATTTTGTGCAATACCTCGTTGAGACCTGTGGGGGAGAAATTAGATAGATTTCTGTTATACTTGTATTGATGTAAGTTTGGTATATTGGTGGACTTGCGTACCATAAAAGCTGGTGAGTGGTCACTGATACTATCTGGGAGTATACCTGAGCTAGAGATATTTCTAGGGTCTGATATCATGATCCAATCTAGAATTGTACCTTTGCTATGTTATTTGTTTGGTCTTGCGATATCTGAGATTAGCTGAGTGTAGATATGAAGGTTTATGCCTAAGAACGGATTGTTGTTGGAGATATCTGACCAGTTAATATTGATATCGCCTAGGATGACTGTTTCATTTTTTATGTTGTTGGCATTCCAGGCAAGGATATCTTCTAAAACTGGAATGTTATTGCCTGGTGGGATATATATATATATATATATATATATATATATATATATATATATATAAAATATATATATATATATATATATATATATATATAAATATAACTATGATACATAGGTTCTTTTGATTGTTTAGTTTTAGGAAGGACATGAGTAATTCTGCATCAGTCTCGGATGTTCAGGGTGAACCACAGCTGATTTTTTTTCTGAGGGGCCTAGGGGAATTCCTCAGATTCTGGTTGAGGAAGAAGTTCCTACTACCATTCTCGGCGGCTGTCCTGGGTCTGAGCCTTCTCAGTTTTTTGTAGGGAACATTCCATTAAAAAAGAAACTAATTAAATATGTTTCTTCTGCTCCTAGGGATCCACAAAGTAAGTGGTAGCCTTCACTTATGTGATATTTACTGTTTTAATGTCCTTAAAGCCTACATAAGGTGTTTCAGTTCCTGCTCCTCCTTGGCCCTCTACTCCCCTTTAAGGCCTAGAGAACAGGATTCTTCTGTGGATTAGTCAGATTTGGATAATGTATCCCTGGCTTATTCTACTCAAATTCTTTCTCCTTTAGACTATGGGTCACAGGAGGAAGAATATATTAATCCAGATGTTCCTTTTGAGGAAATTTCCTTTGGGGGCATGCTTTCTAGGGTGATGATTTTTTTTAAGTGGGATTGTGCTCAGGTCTCTGATACACATAAAGGGTACTATTAGTTGCTGCAGTTGGAATCCACTAAACCTCCTGCTATTCCTCCAGTTTTGGCTGCTTTGCTGGATGCTTTTTCCAATGCTCCTCATGCACCTGATTCTCTGTCCCCTGCTCTCAAGAAGCCTGACATGTTTTATAGGGTGCCTGAGGATTGTTCTTTCCTATATAAATGTCCTGCTGCTGACCCTTCTGTTGTGTCTGTAGCTCCTGATAAGCTGTCTCAATTACTTCCTTCACCCAGGTTATTGTCTTCTGACAAGGACAGCAGAACTAAGGAAAAGTTGAATAAGAAGGTTTACACTTCTGCCACCCTAGCTTTTAGGGCTATTAATTATCAGACCCATATGTCTAGGTATGTGTTGGCTCTTCTTTCTCAGGCCTGTCAACTTAATTCTGATTTTCCAGACTCCGAGGGTAAAACTTCTGCTCTTTCCTTGCTAGGGACTTCCTGTCAAGTCATTCATAATTCTATTAAATGTAGTTATGATGCTTCTAGGGCTGCTGCTTTTGGTTCAGTGTTGAGGAGGTATTCTTGGTTTAGGCTTCAACCTCCAACTGATAATATTAAAGCTAAGGATAAGGGTAAGGCTTTACAGGAGCTTAAATATGTGTTTGTTTTTCTTGTGCCTAAATTTCAGAGAAAGTACCCCGCTAAGCCTGCCTTTGTTTGTAGGCAATCCTGCCCTTCTAGTAAAGGTAGGAAGAGTGGCAAACGGGGTCCTCCTGCTAAGGCTACTCAGTTTTCAGGGACTCTGAAGCTTTCCTTTTTGGACAAAAAAAGTGCTGCATGACTCTCCGTCTCTTCCCAGCCACACTCCTCGTTCACTTTGCCTTTCTCTTTCTCTTCCTGTTTGGCTGCAGATCACTCAGGATTCTTGGGTTCTGTCACTTATTCATCAGGATTACTTTATAGTGTGGAATCCCATCCTACATTTATGGCCATTCCTCAGCCTCTTCAGGAACAACTTCCCTTTTTCCCAGAGGTTCTTCAAAATCTCTTGACTCAGGGTACTATTCAAGAGGTGCTGTGTCCCAAAAGGGGGAAAGGGCTCTACCCCAGACTATTTCTAGTGCCCAGAAAAGAGGGCATTTGTAAATCTATTCTAGATCTCTCTCATCAAAACACTTTTCTAAAAGGGCCTTCCTTTCGGATGTTGTCCCTTCAGATTCTGTTTCCTCTCTTGCTCCCTCACTCCTATATGGCATCTCTGGATCTCAAGGATGCTTATCTCAGTATTCCAATCCATCCTTTTTTCAGGAAGTTTTTGCATTTTTCTGTTACTTCCTAGCATTTTCAGTTCTCTACCTTGCCCTTTGGCCTTTCTACTGCCCCATGGGTGTTCACCAAATGTCTTGCTTCTGTGATTGCTTTTTGCAGGCTTCGAGGGATCCACATGTGTCTTTACTTAGATGACCTGTTGATTCAGACTCTTTTGCAAAATCTTCATTTTGCCACTCTTCTTCTTCAGAGCCTGGGATTCACTATAAATTTCAAAAAGTCTTTTCTGACTCTTTCTCAAGATCATGGTTTTCTGGGTTGCAGGATTCAAACTGTGACAAGCTTTGCATCCCTGCCCCCTCCAAAGGCCTTAACTCTCATTTCTTTCTTTCAAACTCTTCTTCTTCTGGCTTCCATTACTGCAAGGGAGTTTCTGAGAGCTCTGGGTTTCATGGCATACACCATTCCAATGCTCCCTCTGGCCAAACTTCACATGAGAAAGTTTCAGTGGTTTCTGAAGTCACTGTGGCTCCAACATGCACATCCTCTAGACTTTGTAGTACCTCTTCTTCCTTGTCTCAGACAGGAACTTCAGTACCTCACTGGTGGATTCAGCAGTTGTCTCTGAATCTAGGGATCCCTTTTCATACCCCTCTTCCCTCTCAGGAATTGTTCACAGATGCTTCCGACATGGTATGGGGGAGTGCCATTTGACTCCCTAAAAGTAAGGGGGTGTGGTAGCTTCATCAGCAGAAGGAGCACATCAGTGTCAAAGAGATGAGACCTCTTTTCCTGGCTCTTCAGGCCTTTCATCCTCCTTTCTGTTCTGTGCCTCTCAAGGTGTTCATAGACAATATCACAGTGATGTGGTATATCAACAAACAGGGAGGAATGAGATCTTATCTTCTTTGCCGGTTGGCACGTCTGGTATGGGGTCTTGCTGTCAAGTATCAAGTGACTCTTTAGGCAGTTTATATCTTTTCTAGATAGAACATTGTGGCAGACACTCAGTCCCATGAATGGATGCTTCACAGGGATGTGTTTCTGGACATTATCCACCAGTGGGGTACTCTTCAAGAGGATCTTTTTGCCTCCCCTCTGAAAAGACAACATTCTCTGTTTTGTACCAGAGTCCCAGGTCCTCTGGTGTGGAAGGTGAATGCCTTCTTATTTTCTTGGAAGGGGATGTTTCTTTATTAATTTCCTCCCCTTCCTCTCATTCCAAAAGTCCTGTTCAAGATTCAAAAGGATGCTCCTAAAATCTGTTGGTGAATCCCTTTTGGCCACCACAGCACTGGTTCCCTCTACTTCTGTATCTAGCCAGGGGCAATCATCACAAGTTACTTCACAGAGTGGATCTAATCACACAAGACACAGGATCTGTCATCCATCCCCACCCATCCACGCTTCAACTGACACTGCGGACAATAGGATTTTGATTCCTCACAGACACCTTTTTTCTGAGGATGTGCTGCAAATCCAGCAGGAGGCCAGACACCCTACTACTAGGAAATCCTATTTATCCAAATGGAAGAGGTTTTCTTTTTCATGTCTGTCTCATAATCTGGACACACTTTCTGTGGATGTTGCTTTGGTTCTGTCTTATTTGTGAGTTACTTAATGCTGGTTTGCCCTAGTCTTCTGTTAAGTCCAACTTATCACCTATCTCTGCTTGCTTGCCTTTTTCTCCTCCTTTAGCTTCTAGATTCAAGGTTAAACAATTTCTTAAAGGCGTCCTTAATATTATACCTCCCAGGAAGCCTGTTCCTCCTCCCTGAGAACTTAATTTTGTTTTGGAAAAGTTGATACTGCCTCCTTTTGAACCTACTGTGTCAGTTTTCTTGCTACATTGCTCCTGGAAGGCTGTTCGTTTGTTAGCTCTTACTTCTGTCAGATGGGTACCTGAGTTACAGGCCCTTATGGCTTGTCCTCCTTTTTTGGTTCTTCATGAGGACAGGGTGTCCTTGTGCACTAACCCTTCTTTTATGACTAAGGTCATTAATGAGCTATCACTAAATCAGTCTATTAATCTGCCTACTTTCGTTCTCCTGTCTGCAATCTAACAGTGAGAGAGTGCTGCATACTTTGGATGTGCATAGGCATCTCAGGGTTGATTTGGATAAGACTAAGGCTATTAGAAAATCTGATCAATTATTTGTTTCTTTTCATCCTAGATCTTTAGGACTTGCCGTATCCAAGCAAACTATTTATTCTTGGATTTCTAAGGCTATTTCCTTTTCTTACATTTTTCATGGCAAGAGCCTTTCTTCTTCAGTTAAGGCTCATTCTACTACAGCTGTGGCTTCTTTGGGTGTTTTTTTAGTGGCTTAGATACTAATTCTATTCTTGAGGCAGCTACCTGGATTTCTGTGCATACCTTTTGTGAAGGCTGCCAGCCTAGCTAGATAGAATTTTGTAGAAAATTCTGTGTCCTTGCAAATATTAATATAATACACAGGCTTGGTTTACAAATGTAAAGAGAACTAACTATATTTTATGATTAAACTATATTTTGTAGTGAGCTTCAAAAATGTAACCACAGTGCACTCTGCTGGAAGAAAGCTGATTAGTCAAGCATTGTATGACTGTTTGATCTCAAGCTCTGTGACAGGATGTCTGGGCCAGGAAATTCTTTCTATTGTCTTGATTTAAGAGATAATTACCAAGGTTTTGCATATATAATGTCTTTTATTGCTGTGGCTTTCTGACCAGGTGCAGCTCACTAAGAAATGTACATTTTGAGTATCTGTAAGCCTGGGAAACTAAATCAGAACTGTTAAGAATGATGTAATCTGAAATGACTTAGCAGTACCGTGTTATCAATTTAGGACTTTCCCAAAGAGAAAGAGAGAGCATTTTAGATTTTGTCTGAACCTGAACACATCAGCTCACCAGTACTCTGCCTTTGCTCTGTAAGTAAGATATTTATTTAGAACAGTAATTTATCTTAGAGATATAGAAATAGTCAGATTAGTCTAGCTGTTTTCTATATTTATGTCAGACTAGTCTACACTATTATTTTAAAGCATTTTCCTGTGATTTCTGAACTCTGTAATGTTATTGTGTTGAAGTAATATGATTTGTCTTATTTTTTATTATTTATTATTAAATATTTCTAAACCTTTCAACTGTGGCTGTTTTCTGTAGAGATAATTTAAGTTCTTAGAGCACATTGCATGTATTTGGTGATACTGTCCAAGCCTCTGCAATAGCTTTAGCCCGGGGTCACACTTACTATTTGGATAACAGTAATATTGCACAGTGAAATTGGTCACCCTTTGGGAAGGGCCTTATAGTAGCTGATATTAGTGGTTGTTGGCAGTAATTTCTGCCTTTTATTGTGGAGAGAAGGGGGCATAGCAGGAGAACCTGTGCCAGCCTTCCACAAGAGTGTCTATGTGTTGTATATATCTCATATCTCGAAATGTGTGTGTGTCAGCTACTTGGGCAGGGACAAGAAGCACTGGTTAGACAGAGAGGGTACTGGAGGTTTTGACTTGACTACTCAGCTGAGATCTGTACCCTATAGCTGTGCCAGTGTGGAGTCTTATTGGGGATCTGGAGTGAAAGGGAGAAACCAGCCCCAGACTGACTGTGATCTCTGTGTGCTCTTAAGGGAAATTTTACTTTACTGTGTGTGTACTTGTTATCCTCCCAATGTGCATGCCCCTCACTGAGGATTGAGGCTCCTTGATTACTGGGCCAGTGCACTGGCATCACATATTAATTGTTTGGCAGTGATGGGATATCCACATCAGATATTAATTGTTTGATAGTGGTGAGTTAGCCATATCACATAATAACTGGATTGTAGTGGTGTGGATAGTTAATTCCTGTAGCTTGTCTACAGTGATCACTGAAGGTATGTCTGTACTCTAAATCAGCCATGCAGTGAATATTCATAGTTCAGATCACAATTGTTTTATTTCTTTTGTTAGCTTAGTTAGTCAGAGAAAGCAGGCAAGCATGTCAGCAGAGGAGTATAGCAAGCTGACAAGGAGCCAGTTGGCTGAGATGTGCTAGGCTAAAGGATTGGTGCATGGAAACCTGACTAAAGCAGACATGATTGCAGGTTTGGCCACAGCTGCAGCAGAAAACACCAACCTGGAGGACAATCAGATTGGCCGTTGAGATGTACAATACTCAGAATGGACAGCTCAGCCTTTCTGCAGAGGACATAAACATCCATCTGGAGCTAAACAGACTTGAGTTGGAAGCCAGGCATTTGGAAATGGAAGCTGTGGAGGAGAAGAAGATGCAGAGGCAGCATGAAAAGGAGATGCTGACTTCACCAGAGTCATGGAGGTAATGGGGAATGGAGTAACCGGACCCCGAAGCACAAAAGGTCAGTAAAGTTCTTCCACAGTTTACAGAGTGGGATAATTTTGATAGTTTCATTCACATGTTTGAGAGGGTATGTAAACAGTATGATGTTGACCAAAGTCTCTGGGTACGGTTTCTGACCCCCTTACTCCATGGTAAAGCTGTAAATATACTTTCCAAATTATCTGACATTGACTGTTTTAACTATAATGCTGTAAAGAATTGTTTGTTAGAATTTTTTAAGCTAACACCTGAAACTTATAGGAAACATTTTTGTGAGCATAGATGCAAGGCAGATGAAAGTGTGTGTGAATATGTTGCTGAACTGAGCACTTATTTTCATAGGTGGGTGAGTGGATGTCAGGCAACCACTTTTGAAGGGCTGCAGACCTTTTGGTGAGGGAACAAGCCCTTAGCACTTTGCCCAAGGACATTAGGATCTGGTTAGCTGATAGGCAGTGTACTACTTCAGATAAGTTGGGAAAGAAGGGAGACCAATACCTAGCAAGCAGGGCATCCCTGCACAGGAAAGGGGCGCCCAGTACTGCTCATGGGTCTAAAGGAACCCATGGTGGGCAGTCCAGACTGCCTCAACAGAATCTGACAGTAGCAGGGGAAGCCCCTAGTCCAGGTACATGTCCAGGACCTAGAGTTAAATGTTTTGAATGCAATCAGTGGGGCCATGTGGCATATAGATATCCACAGAGGCAAGGAGAGGAACAAAAGATGAGAACACCAGTAAGTGGGAATGACAAAATGCCAATAGTAGGTTTCTCGTGAGACAATAGGGGTACCAAACTACCATCCTGTAGATGTCCTGATAGGGAAGGATTTTGATGAGGCAGTACCAGTTTCTCATGTAGTTACACACAGTCAGGCTTGGAGACAACATGTGGGTCTGGTAGCCTGGGGGAGACCCAGATAGCTCACACACTTGCAGCCAGGACTGTTGAAGTGGTTATTTCATGGAGGGAGCTATGCTGTAGTAGTGGGACTGAAGAGGAGCCACAGCTGCTTGTGGGTACTGATGTTCCCTTGGACAGAGTGACTGCAAAGGTAGAGGTGAGTAGTAATACCCAGGCTGACAGTGAGGCACCGCTGTCAGAGGATGCCAGACTTCTTGTGGAAGGGGAGCTGGGAAGGGTTACAAAGAGAGAGTTGAGACAGGCTCAGGTCTCAGACCTTACATTGCAAGGCCTGAGGCAGGTAGCTAGTGATGCACCTGAGTCTCAAGGGAGGGGGGTATCTGTATACTGTGGCAAAGGGTTACTGTATAGAGAGTGGGCCCCTGAGGGAGGGCTGGAAGGTGAGAGGATACAGCAGTTAGTAGTGCCTAGAGCCTACCGTCTGGTGCTTCTAGCCATAGCCCATGATATTCCCTTTGCAGGTCATATTGGCATAAAAAGTACAAAGAGACGTATTATACAGAGCTTCTACTGGAGTAGGATTTCCAGAGATGGAACAGGGTACTGCAGGACCTGTGAACAAACGCCAAAAGGTAGGCAAGGCAGGAGATAAGGTGAGAACTCCTTCAGTGCATTTGCCTGTGATTGAGGAGCCATTTCAGAGAGAGGCTATAGATATTATGGGGCCTCGGAGTACCCCAAGTTGCACAGAGAAAAAGTATATCTTAGTGGTAGTAGATTATGCTACAAGATACCCTGAGGCAGTGGCTTTGTCCTTCATTGAGGCAGAAAAGGTGGCAAATGCTTTGTTAGAGATTTTCAGCAGGGTAGGTTTCCCAAATGAAATACTGACTGACAGAGGTGCCAATTTCATGTTAGACCTGCTGGCTTGTCTGTAGAAATACTGTGGGGTGACGCACCTAAAAACTGCCACCTACCATCCCCAGACTAATGGTCTTGTTGAGAGGTTAAATTCTACAATCAAGTCCATGCTATGAGCATTTACAGACAAGTCTAAGAGGGATTAGGGCAAATATCTGCCCCATCTATTATTTGCTTGCAGAGGGGTTCCCCAGATATCCACAGGTTTTTCACCCTTAGAGTTGCTGTATGAGCAGAGGGTGAGGGGGCCTTTAGATTTAATTTGTGATGAGTGGGAAGATGATTGTGAATCTCACAAGAAGTCTATTGTGACATATGTCCTAAACCTCATGACAAGGTTTAGGGTACTCATGGGCTTGGCCCCGGAGAACCTGGTAGAAGCCCAACAGTAGTAATAGGTCTGGTATGACAGGAATGTTCGAGCTAGAGAGTATACTGTAGGGCAGCAGGTAATGGTTCTCATTCCTGTCAGACACAGCAAGCTGCAAGTAGCTTGGGAGGGACCCTACAAGGTGGTAAGAAAGGTAAGTGATGTTAACTACATGTTGGAACTTCTAGGCCTGAGGCAGGAGCACAAATTGTACCATGTTAACAATATGAAACCTTACCATGATAGGGAGGCCCTTGTGCTGAGTATTTGTAGTGGATTGCATGAGCAGTCTGGGGGAGATCTGGTGACTGATATCCTCAGTGAGGCTTGGATTGACACGTTGGAGGAAGAGTTAGTAATGTCCCAGCCGCTATCTCCTAGCCATGTTTGAGAAATCCAAGCAGTTTTACAGGAGTTTGGGGACATGTTCACTGGGAAACCAGGGTGAACCCACCTGGGGCAGAACAAGGTGGAAACAGGACCCCAAAGGCCTATTAGGTGGGCCCCTTATAGGGTGCCTGAGAAAGTCAAACAGACTCTGAGGGTGGAGGTACAGAACATGCTGAAACTAGGGGTAATTCAGAAGTACAGCAGTGCCTGGACCTCCCCAGTGGTGCTGGTGCCAAAGAAGGATGGCAGCACCAGATTCTATATGGACTACAGGAAATTAAATAGTCACAAAGAGTCAGATATTTACCTCATGCCTAGGACAGATGAAGCCCTAGAGCCGCTGGGTGAGACTAAGTATCTTACCACCATTGATCTTACCAAGGGTTACTGTCAGGTGCCCTTGACTCCCAGTGCTAGAGAGAAGTAAGCTTTTGTGACTCCTTTTGGCTTATATGAGTTTGCAAAGATGACCTTTGGCATGAAAAATGCCCCAGTGACTTCCCAGAGGCTGGTAGATCATTTCCTAGCAGGAGCAGGATGGTTTGTCCTTGCTTACCTAGATGATATTGCCATCTGCCATTCCTGGCAAGAGCACCTTCAACATGTCAGGGAGGTGCTGGGCAGACCACGGAGGGCAGGGTTGACCATTAAGCCGAGCAAATGTCAGGTGGGTATGGCAGAGGTCTCCTACCTGGGACATAGAGTGGGGAGTGGTAAGATCAGTGCCAGAACCTGCCAAAGTGGAAGCCATTCAGGCATGGCCTGCACCTATAGACTGTCTTGACAAGTTGTTCTGATCACTATTCAGGTCCCCAAACATTTTGGCCACGATATATTTCCTTTTTATAATATTATTTTTATAATATTATTTTGATGATATTCAATATTGTTAATGTATTTTATATGTTTATTATGTTGAAGTATATTATCATGTGAGAAAGGTGCCGTTTTGTTCCAATGCATTTGGTTATTATATAAGACTATGTACCCCTTTAAATATGGAGTATATAATGTTGGTCCACCAGGGGTCGGGTTTCCTTACTTGTACAGAATTGCATTGATAAAGGCCATGATATGGCCGAAACCGGTATGCTTGTTTACTAGGATTCCTTTGATTTAATGGAATCTTTTTGCTAATAAAGTTGGTTCGATAGAACCGTACATGCTGGCTCATTTCTTTTTGAATGTCCATGTATTTTTGGAGCTGTGGAGTTGCTTAGCTGTTTTCCTTCGCGCTGGGGACATCTGGTTCGTGAACCATTGCTTGTTTAATTCGAGTTGGAGTTCAAGATACAGTTGGAGACTTAACCTTGGTGTTATATGGATGGTGTGTGTCCATGGAAATACAATTGTCCATTTTTTTCGTATGAGAGGTTTTTTCCATGTTTATTAATGCGAATTGATGGCGCATTGACGGCCATTTTGTTTGGTTCGCATTTGAGGTACTTTTTTCATTGCATTGGGACATTGGGGCTATTTTCACTCCTTCGGAATTTCAAATGGATTGTGTTTGGGTTACAAATCAGTGAATGTGTGACTTAATTATTTCATATAAATGGGTCGTTTATGTTGCGGGACTGTTATATCATTTTGGGCCCTGGTATCTACAAATTCTGGATTCCATTAACCAGAGTGACTACAGATTCACGAACACGGAGCGTTTGAACTAATGGATGTATTGGACTATTCGCTTTGTTAATTTCAAATTTGGAATATGATTTGGACAATAACTGGACTTTTACATTGTTTATTGTTTATATTATTTTCTGTTTAGCAATATAACAGATGTTTTTTTGATATATATATAATTTTTTGTAGTTCATACATCTGTGGGTGTATATGTATGTCCAATATTAGTGTGGTTTATCTGCTTGACTATGCACAATGGTTATAAACAGTAACAACAGTACTAATGGGTTGTAAATAGTGGGATATTCCTGAATTGTAGAACATGTGTTTAAGTCATTTGTAGTGATGTACAGTTCATATGGCTTGGGAGCGTTCTGGTTGATTTCCAGGGGCTTGTGCTAAGCTTTTGAAATGTTTTTGGTTGGTTGGGTTCATTCCGGATTTTAGATTTAAACCACCAAACATTTGTTTTCAATATTTAATTAGTGATTGGAGATATGTAATCTTACATTTGACTACAGTTATGAGAATTCTAGTGGTTAGTTTGGCCTTGTGGGTCAGAGGGTTTCTTTTATAAACATGTGGTGTATTGTGATGGCTTATTAAGATCTCTAATAATATTAATATGTATATATTTAAGGGAATGGCCTCAATATACATGCCTTTTGTATGTGCTCAGTATATGACTTAATGGGCTTTAGGTCTGGAACGGCATGAATATATGGGGCTTTAGTGATATTGTTATTTTCTGAGTGGCCTTGAAGGTAGCCAACACTGCTTGGGATAGATGTGTGTTTATAACAGGTTGAATCCTGGGAAGTGCATGGGTTGTTGTGAATATTATATCTTACGGTGGCAATATACTAATATATAATTGAGTTTTGGGCAGAGACGCATGTCGGCCTATGGAAGGGCAATATTTTCCAGAGTTGGATTATTTATTCAAATGAGTGTATTTTTTCTGGATTTCTTTCCAGATATTACACTTTTGATATTTGATATGTTATATTGCCTAACAAGACGAAGGTCGTTTTTTTGATGAAGAGTTTTTTTGTATATTGGGCCACCTATGGTAAGATAGTTAAAAGGTTCAGTTTATCTGAATAATTTTCAATATAGTTGATGGGTCACACCTAACATGGACAATAGTATATATATGGATTGACAGAAGTGGTGATTGGTTTTCAAGGTCACTCGGTTATTTGTTGCCCTTACACTACAATATATTGGAGTGTTTTATATTTGAATCATGGATATTGGGGAGCTATTGAAGGGTCTTTCGGCCGATCAAGATAATTTGGAGGTGTTTGGTTTAAATAATTTATCGGGACCGGATTCTACGAATTCATTATTGGATGGCCCATCACAATGCAACAACATGTTTTCTAAGCTTAATAGACAAATGAAGGCTAATGTATGGCATTTGAAACTTTTCAAAGCCTACAAGGTCAAGGATATCACTCCTAGGGGATTAAGGGTCCGTATACAACCCATTGTGGCTAATATAGATAGTGAGCTTTCCAAGGAATGGGCGGAGGCACAACATTTATCATCTATGCATTTTGTTGATTGTTTACTAAGGTATTATGACAGGACTATTCAGAGTCAACTTACAGAGATTGAAATTTTGTGTGGGGAGGTAGAAAAATTTAAATCTGAAGTGTTATATTCACAACAAGTTTCAGACCTGGCTAAGGACCTCTCAATATTGGAAAAACAACTTACAAAAAGGAAGATTAACAAGTTTAATCGTGATTTGATGGACTATGAAAAAGGGAAACCTTTTGTAAATCATAAATCGGTGAGATTTCAGGAATCTAGATTTAGCAATAGCAATAATAATAAAAAAAGACCAAGGTCCATCTTAAGACATCATAAATCTATGTCTGATACTACTTCAGAAGAGGAGGCCTCTTCTGTAACGGATGGGGAAGGTTCTTTACGCCAGGTGTCCCCAGCGAAAACAGCCCCCCGTTTAGAGTTAGGGGTAGGAGGCGGGGGGGTAAGAAGCATAAGAACAGATTCCGGCAACATAACCTTGCAGTCCCTGTTACAACAAATGGTGACATAATCGATAACATACATAATATTTCCTCTTTTGAACTTTCTCCAGTACATATTAAACTGCTGAATAAAGGGCTTTCTTTTGTACCCTCATCATTGGTTTCAGAAACTCAGTTATTACAAGATGTTGATGAATTTTGTAGAATACTTAACCTAAAAATCTTTTTTGCAGATCAGGAACATACTCAAAGATCTTCTGATTTTAGGTTTAGGAAATCTAATTTTGTTCCCCCCATGAACAAACATGTGTCCATTTTTAGAGAGTGCATAATGAAGGAGTTACATTTTTCCAATTTATATGGGCTTACCGAAAATAATTTAACAGCTGTAGAAAGGCAAGCTTTGGTTGAGCTTAGTACTAATCATAACATAGTAATAACTATGGCGGATAAAGGAGGAGCAGTTGTGGTTTTGGATCATTCATTATATAATCAGGAAGTTCTACGACAGTTGGCAGATTCTAGTTTTTATATGGCACTAAATGTGGATCTGACTCTTTCTTTTAAGAGAGAAATTGATGATTTTTTGGATCTATCGGTGCAGCAGGGTATCATTACGACACAGGTAGGTGTGCAACTTAAGGTGGATGAGCCTAGTTCTCAGTATCTATATATTTTACCGAAAATACACAAAGACCCATTACATCCCCCTGGGAGACCTATTGTTTCAGGTAGGAACCATTGTCAGCTTTTTGACTCAGTATTTGAAACCTTTGCTCATTAAGGACACCACCGAATTTCTAAATATAATTAATGATTCCCAACTAGAATCTCACTGGTTACTTCATTATATACAAATATTCCACATGATCAGGGAATTTTAGCTGTTTCCTTTTGGTTATATAAATCTAACCTTTATTCTTTAGCCTTTAATAACTTTTTGATTAAGCTCACTGAATTGGTATTACGGAAGAATATCTTTTATTATGCAGGTAAGGCTTATTGGCAGATTAAGGGCACTGCGATGGGTGCTTCTTTTGCACCCATCTATGCTGATTTGTTCATGGGGTACTATGAGGCTGGGTATATATATGATGACCAACATAACAAATTTTTACAACATCTGGATATCTGGCGGAGATATCTAGACGATTGTTGGATGGTGTGGCATGGAGATAAGCAAAGTTTAATACAGTTTGTGGATTATTTGAATAATAATAGTCTTGGTATTCGGTTCACTGCTAATATTGAACTTTCAGAGATTGTATTTTTGGATGTTAAGGTTTCTAAACTTGCAGATAATATCGCTATATATGTAAAGTTTCCCAAATACAATACTTTATTACATGCTAATAGTTCTCATCCACGCCACACCATCCGCAATATTCCGAAATCTCAATATATGAGAATCAGACGTATTTGGTCATCTGATGAAGATTATTTGGAATGTAGTCTGGATTTATGGTTTCTACATAGGGGGTATGAATCTCAACTATTAGTTAAAGCTGAAGGTCAAACTATCAAAATGAAACGTCAGGATTTATTATGTTATAAAGTAAACAACAGGGATGGTAAAAAAGCAAATTATAATCAACCAATAAGGTTGGTGACTACCTATGGGAATAACACCAATCGTTTTAGGGATGTCATTAACCAACATTGGGGTATTCTTTTGTCACATGAGGTTCTAGGTAGGTTGTTGCCGGAAAATTGTCAGTTTTCTTACGGAGGGACGAAATATGAATTCTCACTTCACACATTACAAAAGATACGTTCCAAATATACCACAACAAAGAACTTTAAGTGGTGATATACTAAGGGGGTGCTATCCTTGTGGGCATTGTGCTGCTTGTCAACATTTGCAACAAACCAAAGAATTTTCTAGCAAAAATTTTTGAGATAAGGGTTTTTGCTAATTGCAGCACAGATTGGGTGGTATATTTGGCCACCTGTAGTTGCTCTGCATTCTATGTTGGACAAACGTCCAGACCTGTCAAATTTAGAATAGGGGAACATTTAAGTGCAATTAAGAACAAACGTGTTGCTAATGCCTTATTTAAACATACCTTGGAGCATTCTTCGGCCATTTTTCGGTTTGTTGTTATAGACAGGATCACCCTTCACAGGAGTTTCAAAGCCGGATGGCATCAAAAACTTGATCAAATGGAAAAAAGGTGGATAATTCAATTGGGTGGTTTATTTAGACCCGGTTTAAATATGTTAGAATAGAATTTTGTAGGTCATGTGTATATATATTATGACTTATGTAAAGGGATTATGTATCATTCATCAATTTTGGTTCTAGGCATATTTTAATATGATTTGAGTTTATGGGATTATAGATCCAGGTATATAACATATAGGATTTGGACAGCCTGACCAAACTTTGTGATATAAGTGGGAATGTATGTTTATGATAAATTTTGAGGCTTATCATTATATAGAACAAAATATATATAGGTTGTTCATATATATAGACTGTCTCGACAAGTTGTTCTGATCACTATTCAGGTCCCTAAACATTTTGGCCACGATATATTTCCTTTTTATAATATTATTTTTATAATATTATTTTGATGATATTCAATATTGTTAATGTATTTTATATGTTTATTATGTTGAAGTATATTATCATGTGGGAAAGGTGCCGTTTTGTTCCAATGCTTTTGGTTATTACATAAGACTATGTACCCCTTTAAATATGGAGTATATAATGTTGGTCCACCAGGGTGGTTTCTTCATACTTACAGAAATTGCATTGATAAGGCCATGATATGGGGCGAACCGGTATGCTTGTTTACTAGGATTCCTTTGATTTAATGGAATCTTTTTGCTAATAAAGTTGGTTCGATAGAACCGTACGTGCTGGCTCATTTCTTTTTGAATGTCCATGGCCTGCACCTGTTACCAAAAGCAGGTGAGGGCATTCTTAGGACAGCAGGGTTCTACAGAAGATTTGTCCGCAGTTATAGTACCATAGCTGCTCCCCTCACAGACCTGACAAGGAAAAATAGGCCAGATAAGGTAGTGTGGACCACAGCATGTGAGCTTGCATTCCAGAAGCTTAAAGAAGCTTTGGGAGGACCCCCTGTGTTAGCCAGTCCAGATTACAGCAAAGAATTTGTTGTGCAGTTGGATGCTTCAAACCATGGGGTGGGGGCTGTACTTAGCCAGATTTCTTCAGAGGGAGCAGAACACCCAGTGGTTTATCTCAGTCATAGGCTCCAACCTAGGGAGGAATGCTATGCAGCTGTAGAAAAGGAATGTCTAGCCATAGTGTAGGTATTGCAGAAATGTCAGCCTTATCTGTATGAAAGAAAATTCACAGTAGTTACAGACCACAATCCCCTAAAATTATTACACTGAGCCAGCCAGCAAAATGTCAAGTTGCTAAGATGGAGCCTAGGGTTGCAAGCATATGATATGTCAGTGCAGCACTGCAGTGGGTTAGGAACACCAGCGCAGATGGGCTCTCAAGACAGAGAATGGGGTAAGATATACTCAGATAGACCTAACCCTCTTAATCAATGATTCTCAAGGGACACTTGAAAAACTAGCTTGAGTTCTCTGGGGGTGGGGGGGGGATATATGTGAAAGCTGCCAGCCTAGCTAGATAGAATTTTGTAGATAATTCTATGTCCTAGTAAATATTAATATAATCCACAGGCTTGGTTTACAAATGTAAAGAGAACTATATGTTATGATTAAAGTATATGTTGTACTGAGCTTCCAAAATGTAACCACAGTGCACTGTGCTGGAAGAAAGCTGATAAGTCAAGCATTGTATGACTGATCTCAAGCTCAGAAACAGGATGTCTGGGCCAGGAACTTCTTTCTATTGTCTTGATTTAAGAGATAATTACTAAGGTTTTACATATATAATGTCTTTTATTGCTGTGGCTTCCTGGCCAGGTGCAGCTTACTAAGAAATGTAAATTTTGAGTTTCCGTGAGCCTGTGAAACTAAATCAGAACTGGTAAGAATGATGTAATCTGAAATGACTCAGCAGTACTCTGTTATCAATTTAAGACTTTCCCAGAGAGAAAGAGAGAGCATTTTGGATTTTGTCTGAACCTGAACACATCAACTCATCAGCACTCTGCCTTTGCTCTGTAAGATATTTATTTAGAACAGTGATTTCTCTTAGAGATAGATAGAAATAGCCAGATTAGTCTGTTTACTATATTTATGTCAGACTATACTACATTATTATTTTAAAGCATTTTCCTGTGATTTCTGAACTCTGTAATGTCATTGTGTTGAAGTAATAAGATTTGTCTTGTGTTTTTAATATTTGTTATTTATTATTAAATATTTTTAAATATTTCAACTGTGGCGGTTTTGTGTAGGGATAATTTAAGCTCTTAAAGTACATTGCATGTATTTGGTGATACTGTCCAAGCCAGGATTGCCAGATTTCCAACCAGCCAGGTAGGGACAAAAAAAAAAAGGTCTTTCACGGCAAGTGAAGACCAAAAAAAAGGTCTTTAATGTGGAACAGAGTTCCACATTAAAGAACAGTAGCTCTGCACTAAACACAGAGCTTCTCATGTTTAATGCATTGCAGTTCCGCATTCAACACAAGTAGCTCCTTGTTTAGCGATTTTTGATTAGCCCATATACCGGCATACAGGCCAATTAAAAATCGTTAAACACGGAGCTACTTCTGTTTAATGCAAAACACAAGAAGCTCCGTGTTTAGCGATTTCTGATTGGCCCGTATACCAGTTATACGGGCCAATCAAAAAAAAAACCAAAAAAAACAAAGCGAAGGCTGGCCGGGATTTAAACCGGCAGGGCGGGACTCAGGATCAGCCTGCTGATCTCGGGACAGTCCTGCCCAAATAGGGACGTCTGGCAACCCTGGTCCAAGACATTGCAATAGCTTTAGCCCTGGGTCACACTTACTATTTGGATAACAGTAATATTGCACAGTGAAATTGGTCACGCTTTGGGAAGGGCCTTATAGTAGCTAATATTAGTTGTTGGTGGCAGTGATTTCTACCTTATAGTCTGGAGAGAAGGGGGTATAGCTGGAGAACCTGTGCCAGCCTTCCCCAGGAGTGTCTGTGTGTTGTATATAACTCATATCTCAAAATGTGTGTGTGTCAGCTACTTGAGCAGGGACACGAAGCACTGGTTGGACAGAGAAGGTACTGGAGGTTTTGACTTGACTACTCGGCTGAGATCAGAACCCTATAGCTGTGCCAGAGTGAAGTCTTATTGGGGATCTGGAGAGAGAGGGAGAAACCTGCCCCAGACTGACTGTGATCTCTGTGTGCTCTTAAGGGAAATTGTACTTTACTGTGTGTATACTTGTTATCCTCCCAATGTGCACACCCCTCACTGGTGCTAGTGGTGAGGATTGAGGCTCCTTGATTACTGGGCCAGTGCACAGGAGTTACACCTTTACCAAGCTCTACAAGTTGAATGGCATATCTAGAGTTAGGGCCAGTTTTGCTAGTGCCATTCTTTATGGCTTTTTAGAGGTCTCTTCTGTGCCTTCCCCCTCCCTGGTTTCCTTTTGAGTTTTGCCACTCTCCCATCTGTTACGAATACTGCAGCAATGAATCTAAGGACATAGTACAGTTGTCTGAAATCTTACCACAAAAGTAGATGTCCTTGCCTTCACTGCTGCAGTATTTGCTCCCTCCCTCCACCCCCCTAGTCTTTTGCCTTCCTGGATGTACAGGTTAACCTCTTGAGCTTCTTGGATTATGTTCTTACAGGGACATTCAGTTTCAATTATGGTAGGTCTGAATGTCACCTTTATGCGCTACACTATGCAAGGAGCATTTTGGTGACATTCGGCGTACCTTTTAAAAGCAACAACTAGTCCTTGGTAGACTGGCTGGATGTTCAGGTTTCCACTGCAAGGAATCCCATGTGTTAAGAATACTGCAGCAGTGAAGGCAAGGACATCTACTATTATGGTAAGATTTTACTTTTTTTAGCAGCTCTGTGACCCTGTGGCATGGTGGTGGACTAAGGAAGACAGCTTAAAAAGAATGGGAACGCTGAAAACATGTTTCATTTTCCAAGTTTTAAAATTTATTAAGATAGATAGATACAAATTCCAGCACAAGCATACCTCTCAAAATGGTTCAAGTCTCACTTTATGATTGACATAGAAGCTTGATCTTTATTCCAAGTTGATGACTATTAATGCAGAAATAGGTTTGCTTATATTTTGTACTTGTGGAGCCACCCTGGGCCTTCCCACCACCTACCTAGTTAACAAAAATGACAGAACAGAAAGTTAACATGGTGCATAATAAATGCATTGCAGTGCAGTAGGAAGTTACTACTGTTGTGTTTGTTCTGACCTTGGTATATATAAAACATATTTGTCATTTAATATTTATAGGATCATTGGAGGTTACTAGACTAATGGTTCTAAAGCCTTTTTAAACATAGCCATTCATGACCCAGTTTTCCTAATTATCAATGCCCACAGGCTAGAACAGCTTTGGTATATGCCTGTGCCTCAGGGTATCTTCAAACTGCCCCTGTCCATAAGGACCACAGGTGACAAGCAAGGGGTGAATTTGAAATTTCCTATCCATTGCTCCAAACTGCATTTCAATAGGCTGAGGGAGGAGCTTTGTTTTACATGAATAGGGAGTCTGTTCCAGAGAATGGGTAATCTTGACACAACGTTTTGTTCATGTCACAGATAAAGTAATTCTAGTGATATTTGTTTTGCAAATGTGTAACAGATCCATCAGGGCTGGATCAGAGAATGCACTGTAATTTAGGCATAGATCACCCCTCAGTAGTCTGTAGGAGACCAAGTGTAGGTACAGGGCTTTGAGACAGTCCACACAGGACATATTATTTACACCCGGTATTCTTTTAGAAAGGAACCTCTGTGGCTGCTCCAGCTGTTGCAAATGCTTGGTCAGATACATGCCAAACAGTGCAGTGTACTCAATTATTGGTCTAATAAGGGCTAAGTATAGTGGGACTATGATCTCCTTAGACCTGGATGCGATTCTGTTACTTAAAAGTTGCACTATTGCACCATATAGAAAGATTTTCTCACTACCATGGATACATAGTGATCAAAGCTCAGGTTACAAGCCCCTCACCACCGGGATGACTCTTAGGGGTGTGTTATCAGTGTTGTACTTTGCAAGGGTGGTCATCTTCCCAAAGGGTATAATTATGCATTTTTGCATTGAGTTTTAGGGCCTGGTTCTCTCTCCAGTTATTGGTCTGTGTCAGACCTTCCTGAGGGACATCGACATTTTGGGAGGATTCAGTGATTGCACCCAACTTGCAGTTGTGAGCAAATTTGGTCAGCCAAAGGCCCTCTACATTTACTTTGACTCAGAGAAGCATAATCCAAACAGAAGAGGTCTCAGTACTGAGCCCTGTGTGACACTATTAATAACAGGCCTCTTAGTAGAGGTAGATTCCCCCACCCTAACTTCATGTGTTCCACCTGTGAGGCATTTGGTTATCCATCAGGTGACAGAGGGATTTATGCCTAAATTTGTTAGTTTTTCTACAATATCTGACTGAAATATTGTGTATAATTCTTTTGCAAGGTAAAGGTAGGTAGTATGTACTGTATTGTCCTCGTCCATGGCTCTAGTCATCTTCTAGAAAAACTCCACCAAGTTTAGTAGGCATAACCTGCCCTTGAAGAAACCAAACTTGATTTCCCATGTCTTTGTTTATCAGGTCCACACTAATTCTTTCCATGGCCTTGCATATAAGAGTTGGCCGACTTATGGGTCTGTTGATTGTTCATATTTGTGTAGAGGGATGACTGTTGCAGCCCTCCATTTCCTAGGAATGAAGCATGTCTGGAGTCTGTGGTTGAATAGAGATTTTAGTGGGCCTGACAGGTCATGGTTCAAGCTATTTAGGAGGCATCCTGGGATATTATCAGGACCCAGTGATGCAGTCTTTTTTAGCTGTGGAGAGTGCAATGGGGATTCTTTAGTGGTAGATGGGGGAGCAATGGTAAAGGGTATTTCCTGGGGCAAAACTGTGGGTGATGAGGGGTGAAATTGGAGCAAAACTTATCAGCCATTAAATTTGCTATATCCCCTGGTCTGGTATAGGAAGTTTCTTTTACTATATTTACTATTAGTTCAGCACAGTTTAGTATTCCCTTTAAGGTTGCGTACATAGCTAGAAAATGTCTTATGGTTAACCTAAGCCTAGGAGGCTATTTTGGCCTTAAAGTTGGCTTTAGTGGACTTGATTAGTCCTCCGAGTTGCTTTTTAAGACTGATGAGGGAACTTTTTTGTCATTTGGGCATAGCTCTATTTTTTGGACAGGATTTTCTTTCATTTGTTGTACAACCTATTTGTACTGGTGGTCCACAAAGGGGGCTTGTTTATGGAGGTTGTCCTAAGTTTATTTCAGTTTGGTACTGCTGCTTCTATGCAGTTATTTACATGCTTGTACAGAGTTTCTGTAAATACCTCCGCATATGCCACAATGTTTTTTGAATTTGGGGGGCTTGGAATTTAGCTGTGCTATCACTTAATAGGAGATAGGTAGCCTTGGAAAAGTTCTTTAACGTGTTGGGATTTGCTGGGAGTTCAGCCTTTATATTTATTTCAAAGGTGACTGTTGCGTGATCTGATCTGATTTGACCAGTGAGGACATTACACAAGGGAGGGAGGGTTGCAATGTTCACTCATATTTGTTAGTACCAAGTCCAGGATATTTACACCTTTAGTAGGTGTGCAGACTAGCTGTTCCAGGGTGTTTGCATTGAGAAAATCTAGGAATCTTTGAGCCTGCATGTTAATGCCTGTGTATGTATCCCAGTTTATGATGCAATAGTTGAAATCACCCATGAAAATTGTGAGGGGCAGAATTATGAGCGACTCCTGTACATTCAAGTATGCATCATGGTTATCCTGGATCATAGATGGGGACCTATAACTAGCAAGAATACAGGATTGGACTTTACCTAAGGCTAGTTGGTCATGGAGTAGTTCAAGTATGTCATATTGCTTGACCAACAAAACAAACAAACCTCAGATGATGGAAATCCCCAAATGTAAACTTTATTCCAATAAAGTAAAATGCAGCAAAGCTTTCAGATTGGCAAAAACCCTTCTTCAGTGCTTCAAAGTATCTTAGTAGCTCTCCATTTTATAAACTTCATACAGTCATGTGACACAGCTCGAGTTTGGTTTAAAGCAACATTATTACAACTCAGCATGTTAAAACCTTAAAATAATTATGAAAAATAAATACATTGAACCATATCATGATATCAAAAATATTCATAACTACATAAACAAATAACTGAAAATATATCCTATCATTGAGCAGTAACACCTTTAGTTTATTTTGCATTGAACAGACTATGGTGGAAGTTTTATCAGATTGGCATTACCTAAAACAGGCACTATAGGAGTGGATAATGTTTAGGCCATTATTTGAAAGCCTAGTAGAGGGAGGTGCAGGCCATCCTTGGCAAGGCAGTATGGTCTGTTGATAATGTCCTCCCAAGCTGACAATTATTAGACCCCCCCTTAGAATGAACCAGTAACTAAGCCAATTGTTAAAATCAATCATTTTCTGTTTATATTGTGGAATCATCCTTGGAGAAGGTAGACTGCTGCTCAGAACTAAGCTCATACCTTCCTGGGGCACATGATCTGAAAGCTCTATCATGTCTGTCTTCATATAGCCGAGGGAGGTAGGTCTTTGGTCATTAACACCCACATGGACTGGTCATACTGGTACTTGTGTTCAGTGTCCTGAGCGCATGTGTGATCTGTCAGATCCTTGTCCCTGATAGGCAACTGACAATGATTATCTCCTTGCTCAGTCGGGTGGTAGTGGGGGTGGGGCATCAGAGTGTCTCACACTAGAGTCTCCAGTGACAAATATCTTGGGCTATGTGATAGTTTGCTTTAAGGGATTAGGGTCTAAGACATTGTGAGATGTGGCTGCATGTGTTCTGTGGCATGTACTATTTGTATAGTGTTTGGGAGGTTTCTGAGGGGATTGTATGGGAGGCCTTTGAAGTTAGGGTAGATTGGATTTAAGAGCCTCAACATATGTGAGTTTATGTGTATGATCCATAGTAAGTGAAGAGTGTGTGTGTGTTACTGGCAATCTGTTTGGAGACATCAGGGTCTGTCTGCGAGAGGTTTGTCTCCAAAGACATAGTGTAATTACATTATGTCACTCTGATTAAGAATAAGATGGTTGTCAGTGAACATGAGACAACTGCTACATTGTCTCAGAATATCCGTTTTTATCAGGCTGGCTACAAAGACACTAGGAAAGTGCACAACCATTGTTATGGGTCCTCTTTTTTTGTGCTCTATGATTGGCAGTGCAATTAGGGTTTGGAGTTGTTGGGCTGAGGGAGAGGTCTAGGATTGATCTAAAACAACACTCTTGGGGAAATTCTTCACATCAGGCAAACTAGCTGCTCTGTACTTAGCTAGGGACTTGCAGAAATAGCAGAGAAAGTTTTATATGGAGAATTACAACTCTAGGTGCCTGCATCTATACAAGTCACTGTAAAGCACTGCTTCACAGCCCAATGTTGGTTATAGGAAGTGAATTAGAAAGGACTACAACCAGTAAACAGTAAAATGCAGTATAAGTGTATATATAAGGATCAGATCTTGCAGCAATTCACAATTCTCTCACTATTGCAATTGGTACTGTAAGACTAAGGTTCCCAGACTATGTAAAATGTAACAGTAAACATGCAGTAGAAATGTAATAAATGACGCTCAGATCCTGCAGAAACTCTCAATTAACTCACTATTGTGAGTTATACTACAAGACAAAGGCATTCAGTCCAAGTAAAATACAAACAGTGAAAAAGCAGTAGAAATAAAATAAATGAGGCTCAGATCCTGCAACAACTTACAATTCTCATACTACTGTAAGAGATACTATACAAGACTAAGGTCCCCGACCAAGTTAAAAATGCAAACAGTTGACTTTTGGTTAAAACAAGAAAAAAATGCAAAAAAGAACAATACACAAATCAGATTAACACTGAATATTTTAATATGCACTAGTTGAAATGGGATGATTCGAAAGAGATGCTAACTCAAGCTTTAGGAGTCTAATGTGAGTACCCTATCAGTTTGAGCTATTAGTTTCCAGTAGAAATAGCACTGGGAGGATCTTTCAAACTCTAATTTACAGCAGGGGTAGGCAGCTAAAAGACCAACAAGTTTAAAAGCACAGCAATAACTGGGAAAATGGGTTGAAAAAAATCCAAAAATCAATGCAAACAGTAGTTTTAAACTCAGAGCTCTTGTTGCTGAAGAGGAATGTAAAAGTGAATACCTTAAATAAGAAAACTGTTTATCAGCTTTACCCACTAGTTAGCTAGCTCTAACTAATTTTCAATCAATTAATACAAAAAGAGTGTTTCCTAATTGACCTTAGCCAAAAACCTTTAAGACTTCAAGAAAAAAAAGCCCTTTGCAATAAAACAAAATTTAAATTACAGCAAACTGTAATATAATAAGACCAAAATCAAAAAGTAATAGAAATATCAAAACCTTAAATATAGAAGAACCAAAAATCAATGCAGTCAAAAATCAGTTTTGGAAAATAATTCATAAAATTCTGTCTGTATTACCTGAAACTTAGTAATATCCAGTTTTTTGGGGGATCTGATAGACTTAAATATTAGGATTACAACTACAGTAGTAGATGACTTTTGAATAACTCCATGTGTCTGCAAGTAAAAAAAAAAACTTCCAGAACTGCTGTCTGATGCTTAAATGCACCAGAATAAATATGATGTTGTGGTATTTACAAAGAAGTAACAGTTGCAATTTTTTTTTAATTTTAATTCTGTTTACTGGGGTGGAGCATTGATCAAAACCAATCAATTTCACGCTCAGCCTCGGTTATTTGCAGGCATAGCCTGAGTTATAAACATAGCAGTAACAACAAAGTAAAATTGTAGTGTGCATAATAAGCAGCCAGTAGAGGACAAATAAGAATAAGCTCCATGGGAAATATACTTATTTAGAGTAAAATTTCAACCACAAACTGATGAAAAGGGAGTTGGGCATAGGAAATATACAAGTAAGATAAAATGGAGAGCAGTAGTGAAGGAGGTATGTAAATTAGGATTTGTATGTGAGTACATATTTAAAACTGAGTGAGGTAGAAGACACTTAATGCCATATAGCTGAAGACAGGCGAACAGGTGGTAAACAACAGACTGGTGAATAATAAGAGTAGAAGTAGAATATGGAAAGCAAGTAGAGGGAGGAAAGAATTGAGAGGGAAGCAAATAGTTCCATGGACAGAGAGAAATAATTCAATATAACAGCACAGACATTAGTGCACTGGCAATGCAGGGCTATTGGAAGAACAGAGGGCTATGTGATATGGCCAGTACTTTAACATTTACAATTATATTCTTTAAAGAGGTAATGTTTGAATTGAGATCTGAAGTGTTTTTTGGTCTGTGGAATGTGTAAACTGGAGATGTAGACATTGACAGAGCTGGGGGGCAAGAACAGAGAAGCTGTGATCTTTGGAATGAAGTTTTGTAGTGTGGGTTAGAAGACAAGGGTTACTCAAGGCCTAGCTTCTAAGGTTGTAGCTTAGACTGGATGTGATTAGTTTTACAGTGAGTAGGAAAGGGGTGCCATGTTGTAGAGTTTGAAAAGAAGGGAATCAAGAAGTTCTGCCTTCAACAGGAAGTTATTTAGTCCTCTCAATAGTGAAAAATTTGTGTGTGCATGTGCGTGTGTGTGTGTGTGTGTGTGTGTGTGTGTGTGTGTGTGTGTGTGTGTGTGTGTGTGTGCGCTCCTTTGTATGTATGGTATAATATATATAGACACACACACACACACACGTATATATACAAATATGTATGTACATATATACACACATATTTGTATATATATGTGTGTGTGTGTGTGTGTGTCTATATATATATATATATATATATATATATATATATATATAGATATAGATATATATAGATATAGATATATGTATATATATAAACACACATATATATATGTGTGTGTGTGTGTGTGTGTTTGTATATATATATATATATATATATATATATATATTTATATATATATATATATATATATATATATATATATATATATATATATATATATACATATATATGGATCTAAGACGTTTGCTCAACTAAGCAAATGTCCGAATCCATAAAACCCAAACACACTTTAACAAAAGCACTTTGTGCCCCCACCCCCCTTACTTTAATATTCTCCACCCATGACCGCACTACAGTGGAGAAAAGGGAAATTTCCCTTATCTGCACCGTAGTACAGCCTCGGCAACAGTCATACTTATGCGAAAGTGCTTCTTCAGTGAAAAGCACTTTCGCGTAAGTATGCCCGGCCGTTTGGATTTTGGTCGTTTGCTCAGTTGAGCAAACATCCTATATATATATATCTATATATATATATATATATATATCTATATGTATATATCTATATATATATATATCTATATAAACATAAGTAGATATGCTGCTATTTGTACAGACACACATGCATACGTAAACTTAGCAGAAGCACCTTTTTTTTCTTTTGGCTGCTACATGACACTGTCAAAAAGTAATGGAATAAAAAAAAATTGCTTTTACAACAAATGTTCCAGCTCCAGCTGTTTAGTGTGTGAAGCATACATTTACTAGAGGCAATGATTTTTTTGAGTTGACAGCATACTCCTGTCCTGTGGTTATGTAACTTTGGAGACAGCGGCAAATTGGGTGTTGTCATTCTCTTTTCCACTAACTCAAAGTTGCTTTAACATGGGTTAAATTATAAGTCCACAAATACAAAGAAGGCTGCTGAGGCAAGGCTCCAGGATTTCAAAAACGGTAGCACATCAAACGATAGTTACTAGCAGTACTGTCTTTATTACAACACAAGCGCTTTCACATTCAGCTTCATCACACCTGTTGTAATAAAGACAGTACTGCTAGTAACTATCGTTTGATGTGCTACCGTTTTTGAAATCCTGGAGCCTTGCCTCAGCAGCCTTCTTTGTATTTGTGGACTTGTATTTTGTATCTGCGGAGGTGCCTGGTGTTTGTTGGGCATTTTTTGCTTTATATGGGTTAAATTATGTTAACAACTAATGTAAGGACAATGGCCTAATATTAAATGTGAACAAATGTAGTGCAGTTCAGTCTAGTTAATAAAACATTTCAATATCGCACCATATTGATGACACACTCCTCCATTCAGATACTGTCATAATGGGCCTAGGCACTCATGTTTACAATTTCTTATCTTTGGACCATCATGTCTCTGCAGTAGTTCATGAAGCCTTCTATCTGGCTCATCTAATTTCTTAAGACATTTTCTGTAGATCCAAATAAATTTTAATTTCCATTTGCTTCTATCTTATCAGACTCTTATTGAATATATTGCCCCTTTTGTTCATTATTTCTCTAAAATATATTGAACAGCTTGAATGACCTCAGAGATTCCTAACTAAGCATTCAGCAGCTTCAAGACCTCCATTATCCAGATAGACTGGTGACCCGCATTTTGTACTAATTCTGTTATAGACTCCTCCATGAAGATGTGTTTCTAGCCTTTTGAGCAATATAAGTCCTGTCCCCCACCTCCTGTTCCTTTATCAAAAAAAGAAAAGTAGTTTCTCAAATGCCTAGTTAAAGGAACTAAACATTTAGAAACAGACAAATAAAACACCTTTGCATGATAGATTCATATTGAAACATATCCTTCACCCCTGGAACAAACATATACAACATATCATGCAGAGTAGCATTGTTGAAGGTAAACCAAGAAAACTGAATGGGCAGCCAAAAGGTCTTCCCTGGTCTGTCATGTGTTGCCCTCCTTGAGGCTGATGGCAAGTTTTTTAGAATATGGTTTATTAGCTGGGTTTGTAAGGGTTTGTACACTGATTGAAATGCTTAACTATGAAGCTATGAATTTATGAACCATAAGTAGTTATTATTAAGTTTTATTTTATCCCAAATATCCTTCGGGAGACACATATAGTTATATGATTTTATTTTTGGTTAAGCTTTCGCTTTTCCATAGTGCACATTTCAACCATGAAGGATGAGACTGTTATGTCCCAAGTTACTGGACAAGATCTTTGCACTTAATTAGAATGGCAGTACTGAGAATTACTATAAGAATTTCTGGGCAAAATATCTGAACTAATTATTCTAGTGATGTCGTGTGTGTGTGTGGGGGGGTGGTGATTGTATATGTGTGTGTGTGTGTTTTTTTTTTTTTGTTAAGATAGATAATCTGCAATAAGCAGTCTCTTCTCCGGTTATAAAAATATGACTTACATTTAAAAATAAATAGGAATAAGTTACCTTCCTCAGTCAGTATATTCCTGTTATTGGCATTATTTTTTTTCAATCTGACATTACTTATAAAAAGGCTGTTGATATCCAAAATCCCAGTAACGTTGTGCTTTGGAAGGAGGAAACAATACAGTGGTAAATGACAGTATGGACTAAAAGATCTGTAAATTCATAGGACTTCAAAATGTTTGTGCGTGCAATAGACGTGAAAGAACAAAGAGATACAGAAACCTTGCTAATGTTCTTTTACTGGGTCCAAAGCTATAAAATGCAGTAGATAAGATGATGTATGAGCCTGAGAGACAAATTTCTAAAAAAGAATTGAGCGATTGGATTCAAACCCAACATGTTTGCACATTGAGGAAGATGGATAGCATAGAAATGCCAAAAAAGAGGAACACAGCAAAGGCATATTTTTTTGTATATGGCAGTGTATGGATCATTTTAAAGTGAGGCAAATGCATTCTAGGAAAAAGAAATTATTATGTTTAGGGTGTAGGTGTCTTTTAGAATGTATCATCTTATAGAAAAAAAAATTACCAATTAACTTTTAGTAAAAATTCTTCCAGTATTTATTTGACATATGATATTTCTATGTCTCTTGAGTGAGAGTTGACTATATCTCAGCCGGCCTGAAGTCCCTAGAGAAGACTACAGTATCCTGTCTACATGAGCTAATGGCTTTACAGAAACAGGGTACTGATTCCATAACTAGATTTTCTGACAGTTTTTTTCTGAATGCAATATGTATCTCAGTTCTTTCTACCTTTGCCTGATCCTATTCCTGAGTTATGTAACACAGTTCTATCTACCTCTGTTTATTCCTGTGTCTGGAAGAAACTATAATATTTGTCTCTGTGTCCTGAGCTGTGTAGCCAGAGGCAAATGAAATTTTGCTTGTACCTCTGCTCCACCATATAAACTGGAGGGAGTTGCAAACTGATTCACATACTGACACACACACAAACACAAACACACAAAAAATATTATTATTCTCTTAAGCTTCCCAAAGGGTGAGTGAGCAGTTATATGGACTATTTTTTAGCCATGAACCCAGCCACAAGGCAAAAAGTGTAAATAAATGTAATAAAATGATGAAGAAAATGGTAACAGGGATTGGTAAAAACATCTGAGTGTAGCGGAGACTGAACATTTGCAAGTTAATACATAGGCAAACTGATAGCTTAACAAAATGATCAATACATTCGGCAGCATAGGAGCGAAAGGAGACATTGGTAAAATGACACTGGCAAAATGACACACTGACAAAAAGACACTTGGCAAACTGTCATTTGACAAAATAACATGGTGACAATATGCCTCACAAGAACATTTTGTACTGAGTACCCCTATCTCTAATCTATACAGATGACACCCTTTTGTAATGCCTGGGCTAGGGTGGCAGTGATGCAGCACATAGCACACTTGCCTTTGGTGGAAAAGGCTGTGAGTTTTATTCTTACTCCATGTAGATCAATTGCTGACACTGCAGAGCAACATAAGGGGGTGCTGCACTCCTAAGTGTGTCATCCTTCAGATGAGATGTTAAACTTAGGTCCCATCTGCTTGTGTTGGTGGTAGCTCAGGTGGCTGTAAAAGATCTTATGGCACCTATCGAAAAGAGTAGGAGTCCTTTATTTATATACAAAAAAGAACTCTTATTTACAACATATTTACATATTTACAAATATATACATATATACAAATATATAGATATACAAATATAGTTACACATATGTCAACTATCTGGAATTTTGTAAATAATTCTATGACATTTGTGAATATTGATATGATTTATACAGAACTTTATGTTATGTACTGAGCTTCAAGAATGTAACCATAGCATACCCTCCTGGAACATAGAAAATTAAGTTACAAAACTTAAGAATAGTTGAGGTTAAGTTACTTTATAGCTGGGCCATAAACAAGAGATGTTATCTCTCAGTTTCAATGCAGAAGTAGACACAATGTCTACAGTTAGAAATTTTTGTATTGTCTTGAAAGAAAAGTAATTACTAGGTTTAAAATATAAAGTGTTTTATTGTTTTATGACTTCCAAGACCTGTAAACATCTGAGAGATGTGTATTTTTAATACAGAGATGTGAAATTCTGTTAGTTTCTGGTTTAGCTTGGGAACTTAAGTTAGGTGACAAAAAGTGATGTCATCCAGGCTAACCCAGAAGTAAAATGTGATATTGATTTAAGAACTCTGTCAGAGAGAGAGAGAGAGAGAGAGAGAGAGAGAGACTGTGCATTTTGTATTTTGTCTTGGACATAGCAAGAACATCCACTCATTTATTTATTTATTTGTATTTTAACAGCCAAAATATGAACATTATACAAAAAAAAAATAAAAAAAAATGTATTTTAACATCGAGATTAAATTTTACAAAAATATTTAAATAAAAGGTAGATACAGAAATGCATGCACATTTTTTACAAGAGGAGTTTTAATCTACATCACCATCTGCACTTGCCTGTCTGTAAGTAAGACTTAAGGCATAGTATCTGTCTTAGATATAGATAGGAATATAGTAAAGGTTAGTTTAGATATTTTCTGTAGTTATTTGAGACTGTCCTGTAATGTTGCTTTAAAATATTTCCTGTGATTTTGAACTCTGAAGTCACTATATTGAGTTACTGAGTATTGTCTTATTCTTTTTTTATTTTTATTAAATATATTTAAACCCATCTTTGTGGATGATATTTGTGAGACAAATTTAAGCTCTTACAGTACTTGCATATATATTTGGTGACACTGTACAGGCCACTCATAACAGCCTGGTGCTTGGTCAAAACTATCATTTGGAATAATAGTAACATTATACAGTAGGGTTGTATGCCCTTTGTAAGGGCCTTATAGTAGCTGATGAGGGTGGCTGGTGACAGCTGGAATTACCTTATAGTCTGGGCAAAAGGGGGCATAGCTAGTAAACCTGTGCCAGCCTTTCCCAGGTGTGTGTGTGTGTGTGTGTGTGTGTGTGTGTGTGTGTGTGTGTGTGTGTGTGTGTGTGTGTGTGTTTGTATATCAATGAAATCTCCAAGTGTGTGTGTGTCAGCTACTTGGGCAGGGATACGAAACACTGGTTGGACAGAGAGGGTGCTGGAGGTCTTAGCTTGGCCACTCGGCTGAGATCTCAACCCTACAGCTGTGCCAGTGTGGAGTCTTATTGGGGATCTGGAGAGAGAGGGAGAAACCAGCCCCAGACTGATTGTGATCTCTTGTGCTCTTAAGGAAAATTGTAATTTACTGTGTGTGTACTTGTCATCCTCCCAATGTGTACGTCCCATAGATGTTGCCAGTGGTGAGAATTCAGGCTCCTTGGTTACTGGACCAATGCAAGGGCATCACAACATATTCATAATTTTCCTTACATTCATACTACATATTCATCTCTATTGGACCTCCCACTCCTTTTTCCATATCCACCATCTGATTTTGCTTAATATTGTTGCTAAAATCCATTTACCATTAATCATAATTTCATTTATTCTTTTGTTCCATGTAACCCATATGCCATAAAATAACTTTTTATGTATTTTTAACATATTCTTCACTTCTATTCTTATAATATCTATATTTAATCATATCCATGTTTATTATATCCACTTCCTTTATATCTTTGAAAAAAATCTTCTGTACATAGTTTTCCCCATAACATTTTTCTCTTTTACATTTCAAACCTACATATTTAGTAGTTTTTTCATCTTGACAATATAGACATTTTCTATCACTTTTCTTTTTATATTCCATATTTCCATTTACTGGTAATTATCTTTTACCAGTCTTCACAAAAAGATCTTGGCATTTTACTTTTTTATCACGCCATTTGCTTCATATTTTTATAGCTTTAATGTCTTTATCTGTTGTATTTTCCCATGGTTTTACATAGTGTTTTTTTTATCATTACATTCTTATACCATACTTCTCTTTCTTTTTCGATATCACAAATGTTTATTTTCACAAACAATCATGGTACCATTTTATTTATTCAGTTATGCACTTTTTTACTCTTTTGCTCTTTTTTACCATATCCCAAAAAGTATGATACTTATCTCGTATTTTTCATTTTTCCACTTTAACACTTTGCACAAATTTAATGAAGCACCATATACAACTAGGTTAATTAACACTAAACCTCCCTCCTCCTTATTTACATACAGAACTACTGTTTTTACTGACTTTAATCTAGAGCCCGTATAAATGAAAAAAATTATCTGAAATAATTCCTTTTCAAATACTGTTGGCAACATAAATATACTTGCTAAGTATGATATTTTTTTCACACCAGTACTGAATTTATCAAATAAGCCATTTTCTGAATGATAATTTATATGTTCTCCAGAAAAGACAGATTTACTATATTTCTTCTGTTGTTTTTTATTATTTCCTTAAATATCATCCACCATGCAGACCAACTTTTATAAAGTGTTCTCATATTAAAATGATTTTTCCATCACTGTATTACTAATATTTCCTTCTTCATTCCATGTTTTCTCATTTATCTTTTTTATTACGTTGCCTATTTTTATATATTCCTTGTTTTCCTTTATCTCTAGCCATATTGCAATATAATCAGAAATTTTTGTTTCAACTACCTCCCCTTCTTCAATAACTAAATCTTTTGATATTACAAAATAATCCATTTCAGTTCTATACATACCCTTTTTGTAAGTCCATGAATTTTTGTCCCAAAGTTTTAACTTACCACATCTTATAACCGCTAAAATTTTTCTTATATCATTTCCTATCTTTTCATGCTTGCCTCTTAAATCACAGTTAAAGTCTCCTGTTATTATAGTAGGCATATTTATCACTACATAGTCTAAAATCTGATGATATAAACTTGCCTTTCTTTACAATTATATAAACATATAATGTTATAGTTCAATATACTTATTCTTTCCATTTTAATTCTGCAATGTTTAATCTTCCCATTTTTGCTAAAGTTACATATAATATATTTACTTTATTTCTTCAGAATACGGCTATTGCAGAACAGCTCTGATTTCCCTTTCCTCCCCATAGTTTCTTTTTGTAATATTTCTTCATTATTAAAAAAGCTTGTGTCTTCTAATTTAATTACATCTACATCACATGTGTTACACCACTTCAAAATCCCTGTTCTTCTTACTATATTCTTAATACTATTCACATTTACAGAAAGTACTCTAAAATTTTAATTTTCCCTTTTCCTTAGAGTCATGGCTTCATAAGTTCATGGCTAATTATTAGGCTAACTTCCTTAATGGGCCATTCTAAGCCTAGCCAATTTCCCTGTGAAAGATGAGAATCAAACACTGAACATTGTGCCCCTGAGTCAAACCCCTTAACCATGATACCAACCCCACACCACTAGCTGTATATATTGTTTTTCATCCATTTGCTTTCTCTTTTTTCTTTTGTACTTGCTCCTTTGAATGTTCTTTTTCTGTCTTTTACCCTTTTACCAATATAATTTTTTTCTTTTACTATCTCCCAATTTATCTATTCTTATTTCAGAGCCTTCATTTATGCCATGTTTATTTTTTCTACTTCTAAAATGTATTTTCTTTGTTCGTCTCCTCTTTTTTTCTTTTCTCTTACTCTTATTTTCATTTTTATAATCCATTCATAAATGTCCAATTTTGTTATATAACATTTTAATTCACATTTTTTGCATCATGTCCCATTTCTCAACAAATATAACATTTTATTTTATCACAGTTACTTATCAAATGTCCTTCTTTTCCACACAGAAAAAAAAAAACATATTTTGGGTTGTCCCCACTGTTTTATGACACCCCTATTACCCTCCACATCTCTCATGGTTGGTATATGTATCATTTGTTTTCTGTTTCTATTCTCTTTCTATTTTTAATGCAGTATGGCATTCCCATCCACCAGTCCATTAACCCATTTTATCATAAACTTTTGCAATGTCCAGTATTTTTTACATAAAGTTCTCAAATGTCCTTTTAAAGTCCCTTTCCACCTCTGTTAAAAATTGGACATGAATTTTTTTTTTGTTTCCCTGATAAATGCTTTTATCACACAAAGATTCCATGGGTCACAGTCTTTTTTTTCATATTCTCTAAGAAAAGTTTCCTTTGAAAAAAAAAAATCTAAAATATAATGTCATAAAATGTCTCTTTGTTAACAAAAATAAATGCTCTTACCTCATTTGCCTTTACACCCAAAGAAACTATTAAACTGTCCCATACTTTATACCTGTCCATTTATTTGTCTTCTTTACTTTGAATCCTTATCACATACTTTCATTTTTCATTTTCGTTTGCCTTTTTCTTTTCTGCTGTTCCAATTTTGCATTATTTTCCTTTCTCTGAATACGTCCTCTTTTCCATCTCACCACTGTTCTTCAGGATTGTCTCTGCATCCTCCTTTTGTATTTAATCCATAATGTTCCCTCAGGAAATGGCTCCTTCATTTTCTGGGTCACTCTGTATCACCACTTTTTTTAAGTAAATCATCCAGCAATCCTCCAGACTGAAAGTTGTAATTATATATCTGTCATTTGTCGACTCATTTCCATCAAACAAATTTCTTTGAAACATCTCTTCAGAATCCTGCACACATTCTCCAGTCTCAATATTGGCTTTTTCCTTGATTTCTGTCTCGGCTCCCTTATCCCCTTCTCTCTCCATCTCCTGTTTCTCTGGGACATCCTGCTCCTAGAACAGAAACAGGAAGTGCTAATGCAAAATGGTTCCCCAATCACAACAATGACAAATAGTGGAAGTTTCCAGATGTCCTGGACAAATTTCCATAGTAGTATAAATGCCACTTAGAGTCTCCCCTGAAAAGAAGTGAGTACCTTAGTTGGACTAACCCAGTCAGCAAAGGTAAATAAGGCTCAAGAAATAGTATGAAAAAGAGAAGGGAAATAGGGAAGCCCTGACAAGTTTATTTCTGTACTTTAAAATATATCTCTGCCAAAGTGTTACACCTGCTAATTTTCTTCAGGGGGATCTATGTCAGTTTTGCAAAGATCAGGTTTGTGATAACTGACATTGTAACCTGTTGTTCTAGTGAATAATACTGCAAATATATACTATACCATTTGTTCTGGAGAACAATCCTGCAGATTCATACTACATGCAGCTTTAATTTTTTAACACTTTTATTGAATTATCGCTTAAGACATAGGCAAACATACATTAATGTAAAAGAAAACAAAACTTATTAACATATTCCATTTGCAAAAATTATACATCACATATACCCCAGGATTCAATAATGCCTACACTAAGTGTACACTAAGCATACACTGTTCTGAGTAAACAGACAACATAGACACAACTCACACATTTTTCCTGCTAATTTCAGTTTTCCTACTGATGTTCTTGCAGCTTTAAATATTGACAGGGATTCATAAAGGTTACCACAAAGTGTAGACTACATGTATGCTTAGTACAATCTTTCTGAGTGACTAGAAAGCACAAAAAATGTGATAAGAATGTTCTTTAATACATATCGTATACACTTAGTGTAGGCTTCATTGAACCTGGCCCATATTCTTTTTGTATATTTATCATCAATTCAACATTACGGTGCGGCCATGGTGGTGCAGCAGTTAGCGTTGCTGCCTCACAGTAAGAGTTTCTCCGGTTCGATCTTTGGCTGTGGTGCCTTCTGCATGGAGTCTGCATGTCCTCCCTGTGGTCATGAGGGTTTCCAACGGGTGCTCCGGTTTCCTCCCACATCCCAAAGACATGCTGTAGGTGGATTGGACACTCTAAATTGACCCTAGGTGTGAGTGCATGTGTGTGTGTGTGTGTGTGTGTGTGTGTGTGTGTGTGTGTGTGTGTGTGTGTGTGTGTGTGCGTGTGTGTGCACGTGTGTGTGTGCGTGTGTGTGTGTGTGCCTTCTGTGGAAGGTTGGGGGCCGGGCTGGCAACTTGACACTGTAAAAACCCCACTGCCAATCATGAGTGGACAGGTGATCCTTTGTAGCGACCCCTAACCGGGAAAAAGCTGAAAGAAGAAGATTATCAATTCAACATTACATGAATCGATCAGTTCCTGCCTTCCCTTAAAACTCATTCCTCCTGCAAAACCTTATCCTGCATGTATTATTCACACAACTTCCATTTATTTTTTTCTATGTAATTTACTCCTATCCTCTTTGGAAGTTCCCACTGCCCATTTTTTTTAATCTCACTTACAGTATTCAATACTTCAAATGCAACTGGTTTAGAATTTGATTTCCGTTTTCTAGCAATTGCTTTTTTTGACAGCCATCAGAATTAGGCATAACAAATTCTCACTACAGCTAGGCAAATCAGGTCCTGTATCCCAGCTCAAAAAAAAAAAAAAATAATAATGCCTTTAGTTACACCCATTTGCTCACCCGATATTTTTGACGGAGTACTCCATAGGGAATTTTAAAGTCTACCAACTCATTACACTCCCAAAACATATAGTCCCAGTTATGTCTTTTTTATCCAACATACCTCCAACCTTTTCCATCTATATGAAGAAAAAATTCTTTGGCTTCTGCTTGGGGTATAAAAATATATATGCAAACAATTCCAAACAAAAATCCTAAATCTTGTAGAGTTTTTTGACTATTTGGAAAACATATGTATGTCATCCCATAGTTTCCTTGTGAATTGCTTATCGAATCTCTCTTCCTAATCTTTTCTAACTTCCTCCGATTGATTCCTATAGTTATCGTACAGTATTTTATATGCTATACTAATTATCCTTTTTTAACAGCACCTTCTGTTTTAGATTCAAAGCAAAACTCTACCAAAGCAGGTCTTTCACTTAGGATTCCTCTCCCCCTTTCTCTTTGCATATACTCAGATATCAATACTTGATAGGGACATCAGTCTCCAGCATGCAGTCCAAATGCATTCTTTGCTTCTTTCCATTCTGCTACCTTTCCCCTCTCTACATATTTGCTTTCCATACCTTGGCTCCTTTTCCAGTTTTTCCCTCTTGCCTATTATCTGTATCCCTAATTGCAGTCATCCCTATCATCAAAATCTCCTTTCTCCATTCTTGTGTTGGCTTAGTTCTTGGAATACTTTCTGATACTTGATGATTATAATATTCTTTGTGGCTGTTGTTATCCTTCTCAAGAATCTGCATTCAAAATTTAACTCTCCATCTTATTTCTTGAATCTACCTTCCCTGCTTCATCATTATATATTTCCACTTTGAATTGTAGCTTTCTGCTTGTGTTATATAAGCAAGCCTTAGCTGCATAGTAGCTCTACAATAACTCTTGAAATCCGGTAATGCTAACCCATCTTGCTGTATCGGAAGGGTCAGTTTATTTCCATTTGAACGTTGCCCTTTTCCCCTCCCAGATAAAATCCTTCAACTCTTTATTAATTACTATCCATAACTTCTCTGGTTGAAAAAGATATACCTGATGTATGCAATACCAAATGTACTAAAAGATTTACACTACTTGTATCTTGTTATCTTGTTATCCATGTCCATAAACAAGCACTTGCAGTTTCTCAAATTTTCTATTTTGTTTTTTTGTTTAATCTCTTCTGACATATCCTTAGCTGCCATAAAATAATCCTTTTTAATCCATACTCCTAAATACTTCATTTTATCATGTCCCCATAAATATAGGGCCAATTCCTGTGTGGGTACATAGTTTACAGCGATAATCTTTATTTTATCTTCATTAATTTTGTATCCCAAAAAGACAAATGTCATTTTCTGGTTTTACCAGGTACAAAATAATATCATCTGCAAATAACCCCAACTTTTCTTGATTACAGTACCAAGTGTATCCTTGAATTTTTGAGTCCTTTATTCTGTTTGCCAATGGTTCCATATATAAAGCAAATAACAAAGGGGGAAGAGGACATCTCCAGAAACAACTTGTCAGAAAGGAACTTTAAATTTTGCCTCTGATTCCTCATATATCCTCCTAATTAATCTTATTTTATCAGCAAATGCAAATGCTTCCACTGCCCTATTCATAAAATCCTAGCTTACTTTGTCAAATGCTTTCTCTGCATCAAGACTCACCAAAAACAGCAATATTTTCTTATGCTGCCCTTCCCTCTGGATCATTGTTCTATTAATGTTGTCAAACATTTGCTTTCCCTCCACAAAACCGTATTGATCCATATCTAGCAATTCTGGCAACATCGTTGTCATTATTTTAGCTATTATAGAAATAAACTCTTTATAATCCTGGTTTAAAATTGAAATGGGCTTGTGTGAAGCTGGATCTGATGGGTCATTACAATCTTTAGGTATTACAGCCACCACAGCTTTCTTTCAGGATATTGATTCTTCTCCTACTTTTAAAATACTTTTAAACAAATCCTTCCAGATCCTTATAACTTTCTTCCCTCATAATTTCGTTCACTTTTGTTCTTTCTTACTTTCACCATTTCTCTGTGTTATACAAATTTTCATAAGATTTCTGAAATATCTCTAATACCTTTACAGGATCTCTAATTAATCATCTTGTTGTAGACTCCCTAAGTTTAGCAGCAACTCTTTCCACTTTCTGTTGCCTAAGTCGTTGTGCTAAAAGGTTTTGTACTTTGCAGTTATTATCAAAAACAGTTGCTTTAAAGCAATTTGTGTAAATGCATGCATATTAGCCACATACATCCTTATTTTCACTTTAGCCCTCTACAATTGCACCTCTTTTTTTTCTGGGAGATTCCCCTTACTCTGCAAAATTTTAACCATTGCCAGCCCCTGTAAATAATTCCTGTTACTTCTTAATCATATCTCCTTTTCTTTTATTTCTACCTTATTATTAAAATCCACGTTTAATTTACTGTACTCACTAGTTATAACTTCTGAAGAAATGTCTATCTTCCCTAATAACTCTCAAATGAGTTCCATTACCCATTCCATAAATTCCTCTCATTTTATAGGTAGGTGGGGAAGTGCCAGTGTCTCAATTTTACTTCAGTATCATGCATTTGTATCTTAGTTTTTATTGGCTATGATCTGAAATAGTTATTGAATGGGTTTCACTGTTTTCAATTAAATGCACAGATTCCTGTGAAATATAAATTTTAACTAGTCTAGCCCACTTACTGTACTTTGGAGAAACTTCTTTCATACCAAATATTTTCATAAATTTCTTCAGAAATCTACCATCTTTTGATGCACATTCTCCTCAAGGTCCTCCACATACATCCTCACTGTTCCACATCAAATTCCAGTCCCCACATAGAAGTAATATTCTCTGCTGAAAGATGGTTATTTCTCCCAAATAGTCTTAAGCTCCATAATAACAGTTTTATTTAGAATATATAAATACATGCCAGCATAATCTGCCTCCCTTGCCAGTGGCCCCTTACTACCACAAATCTGTCATTATTATCTTTTTTCCTCTTCTATAACTGTTACAATTCCTTTAGTAATTAGTATAAGTACTCCCCTTTTCCTTTGTCCCTGATACTCTGTTGAATATCCCTCCTTAATTCTTTTTTTATCAAATTCACATGATCATTTCTTTCTGAGTGTGTCTCCTGTAGCACTGTTAGTTGCACTTTGCATTTCTTAATATAATTCACCTCTCTTTACTTTTTTGTCTGTACCTGTGAGGCTATTCACATTCCAAAATAATATGTTCAGTGTAGCCATTATGATTCATAGGTTCATAGGTTCATAGGTAGGTACTAGGCTATTAACCCTAGGGCCTATATAAGCCTAGCCAAAAAGGTACCCTGGCTTTCGCCACCCAAGAAAATTATTTTCCTGTGCCTCTGTCGAGCAGAGCCACAAAAGTGATCCCTAGGGTGGATTTCCTATTTCCCATCCAATCATCAAGACTTTTCTTGAAAAGTGCTAATGAGGAGCTCTGTTTGACATTGATAGGTAGTCTGTTCCAGAGTATGGGAAATCTCTGGGACAGGAATCTATCCCTCCAGCATGTTCTGTTTATTGTGGTGACAAGGTTTAGGTCCCTAGGGCATGTAGCTCAGAGGGATTGGGATTTTTTAAGTGGAGCATGTCCAACAGCTCTGGGTTTGACATAGCTTTGTATATTAGGCAGAGATCGCCTCTGAGTAGGCAATATGCGATGGAGTAAAGCTGGAGTTTTTTGAGATGGTCTGCATAGGGCATCTGTTTGAAGCCAGTAATCCTCTTTGTGAGGTATTTCTGTGGCCTTTCCAGTTGTTGTAGATGTCTTGTGAGGTACATACCAAAAGAGGCGTTGTACTCTGTAATGGGTCTAATGAGTGATGAGTAGAGGGGAACAATGACCTCTTTTTTTCTGGATGAGAAACCTTTTGTGATGAGGTGAGCCATGTAGCAGGATTTCCTAACCACTGTGGCAATGTGATTATCAAAGGAGAGATTACTGTCCACCTGTGTCCCAAGGTCTCTTATCACACTTTCGGTGTTAAGTAGACTACCACTTATGTGGTAGTACACGGGTACAGAGTTTTTACCAAAGGGGATGACAATACACTTTTTGGCATTGAGCTTCAGGCCATGGCTTTGACACCAGGCATCTGTCTCAATGAGGCCCTTTTGTAGTATGTGCACATCATTAGGAGTTTCGATTATGGCTCCTAGTTTGCAGTCATCTGCAAACTTTGTAAGCCAAAGACCGTCTGTGTTAGCCTGTACTTCAGAGAAGTAGATACCAAACAGGAGAGGACCCAGGACTGAACCCTGTGGTACTCCACTTGTCACTGGTCTGAAGTCGGATTTGGAGTCTGCTACTTTCACACTGTGGGTTCTGTCCATGAGCTAGTTGCCAACCCATCTTGTGACATAGGGATTTATACCTAGTTTAGTGAGCTTATCTATAATTCCAGAGTGGGGGATGGTGTCAAAAGCCTTGGCGAGATCTAAATAAGCTGCGTGAACCACCTTACCTTCATCTTTGGTGACTGCTTCAAAGAAGTCAATCAGGTTTAGGAGACATGATCTGCCTTTTACAAACCCAAACTAGGTAGGGTCCAGAGTTTGGAGATTACCAATGTCTTTGTTTATGAGTTCCATGATGATACATTCCATGGCCTTGCAGACCAGGCTCGTCAGGCTAATGGGGTGGTAGTTCCCAGGATCCATCATGGCTCCCCCTTTGTGGAATGGGATAACCGTCGGGGTGCACCATTCAGTGGGCACAAAGCCTGAGGTGAGGCTATGATTGAACATGGTACGTAGGTAGGGTGCCAGTTCATTCTGTAGTTTGAGTAGAACGCAGCCTGGGATATTGACAGGTCCCATGGATGCTGTGTTCTTGGCTTTGGAGAATGTGTGTTTTACCTGTGCAGCTGTGATTACAGGAACTTTGCATTCTTCAGGTATAGAGATGGGCCCTCTAGGGGGTGAGAGGGAGGTAAAGTTAGCACTGAACCTATCTGCCAGGATGTTGGCAATATCAGTTGGTTCTGTATATTTAGTGCCATTGTGCTGTAACTCAGAGCAGATCTGAGTGTTGCCATTGAGATTCTTGACATAGCTGTAGAATTCTTTGTGGTTGTCTTTAGAGTCAGTGACAATTTTGTTTTCGTATCTAGCTTTGGAGGATTTTATGAGGGATTTCAGCTTCTTACTGAGGATGACCAGGGAGTTCCTCCAGTCGTGGGATTTTATTGTTTTTTGCAACAGTTTCTTTCTTCTGTTGTAGTTTTTTTATGGCAGAGGACCACCAGATTGGCTTCCTTTTTTTGGAGGATAGCATCTTGGTTCTATTAGGGATAGCATGATCCATGCACTCGTGTAAGTGCTTATAAAGTGCATTTGTGTATGAATCAGCAGTTGTACCTCTATTGTCCATCTGCATGGGTGTCATGAAGTTTGCCACTTCTGTCTTCAGAAGTGTGAAGTTGGCTTTGAAGAAGTTTTTTACAGTGGTTTCCCCTAATTGGAGGTGGGGGTGGGATGTGGATGTCTAGGTTGATTAGCTTGTGGTCGGATCTGAACAACAAGGAATTGACCTCTGGTGTGGAACACCGGTTGCCCATGTTGGTAATGACCAGGTCTAGGATATTGCTGCCCCTGGTGGGGGTGTGAATAACTTGATCCAAGGCATTGGAATTTATGAATTCCAGAAAACGTTGAGCAAAAGTGTTGGTACATGAGTAGTTTTCTCAGTTAATAGTGGGGTAGTTGAAATTGCCCATTATTAGGGTGTTGGGTTGTACCCTAATACTTTCCAGTGTATCAAGAAATGAGGAGTGGGAATCCTGGGGCATGGTGGGGGGGGGTCTGTGGCAAGCTACAATTTGGATTGCAGTCTTGCCCAGAGTTGGTTGCACTTGGATAATCTCGGATGCATTATGCTGTGCAACTAGCCTGGTGGTGTGGATATCCTTAATGAATATGGACACGCCTCCACCTTTAGTGCTTTGTTCCGGGTTAGGTGGCCGAAATGTGTGGTATGAATTATAGCCTGGTAATGCAGGGGTGCCCTCTGGAGCTTTGAACCAGGTCTCTGTCACTGCACAGATGTCAATGTTCTTCATTTTAAGGAGTGCCTCGAGTTAGTGCATTTTGAGGTTTAGACTTCTAGCATTGAGTAGCATTACCCTCAGATTTTGCTTGCTTGTACCTGTTATGGTGGTGAATTTGTCATTTGAACCTTGCCTAAAAAAGGCACTATAGGGGTGGCAAGAGACTTTGCCAGTATCCGGAATCCCAAGAGTGTCAGGTGCAGGCCATCTCTGGCAAAGCATCGTGGTCTATCGATCATGTCGTCCTAGGCAGACAAATACTGGATCCCCTTAGAATGACACCAGAAGCTTAACCAATTTTTGAAGTCAATCATTTTGTCCTTGTACTGTGGTATCATTCTGAGTGATGGCAGGATGCTACTCAGGGCTAGTGTCATACCTGCTTGGGCTACAAAATTGGAGAGCTCCTCCATGTCTCTTTTCATGTAGTCCAGGGAGGTACGTCTCAGGTCATTCATACCAACATGGACAATGACAGTGTCATATTTGTACTTGCTGTGGAGTGACCTGATTGTGTGCATTATGTGGTGGATCCTGTCACCTGACAAGCAGCTGACAGTAACTTTCTCCTTGTTTAACCTGGAGAGTGGGACATCAGTGTGCCTGGCTATAGAGTCACCTATGACTAGAGTGTTGGGTATGTTGTTATGCCTTATGGGCTGTGGTTGAGTGGCACACTGAGTTTGTGGGCTATATGTCATTTGGGTTGTGTTTGGGGGGTGGAGTTTGCTTGCGTTTCTGCTTTGGAGGTCCCTGATGCTTGGGCAGGTTTTTATTGAGAGCCTTCATGAATGTAGGTGTGTGTTTTGTGTTTCTATGTGTGTGTTTTGGTGGTGTAGGTTTTGAGGGACTATGTGATGAGTGTGGTGTGGTGCAAGTGTTTACCTTCTCCTCTTGACTGTCTAGTCCAGTCACGGGTGAAGAGACCTTTACTTCCAGTTTGGCTATATAAGTGCATCTCTCACAGGTTGTAGTGTTGGATGGTAGGAGAAGAGGGTTGTCTGTGTACATGAAGCAATTGCTGCATTGCCCCAAGATGCCCAGATTCATCAGGTAGACAGGAGAAATCACTGGGAGCTGACCCTTAGACATGCCTGGATAGGTGCTTATTTATTAAGTACTAATAACTGCTTTCCTCTAGACAAGTGAGGAAAGTTGAGTGCTGTAGTAATTTGTAGCTTATTTAGTGCTTACAACAAGTTTTGAACAAGTGCTGTGTTCAAAGAAACAGAATTGAGTGCTGAAACTAGAAAAGTGGCTAGTTCTAAGAAACAAAATGAAGCTAGAAGGCTTCCCACCAACACAGAAAGGCTTGGGGGCTCAGATGCCTACAAACAGTCTAGACCACTTACAGGAAAGGCAGGAAACAAGCTTAAATTTTTTATTTTTTTTTTCTTTCCCAGATGCTCTCTTTGTACACAGCCTGAAATCAGAATATGATCTCACTGCACTCAGTTGAGTGAGAAAATGAGATGGGCCCAGAAGGAGTATCCAAACACAAATTTACAAGAGGGGTGGGCAGTTTCAAAGCCATCAAGATTAACACCAAAACAAAACCAGGGATGCTGGGTGGGGAAATAACTGAAAAAACAGAGTCAAAACTTCCAGTTCAGTTAATATTCAATGCAACACAAATAAATCAATTAAAATGCTGTATTATTTGAAAAAAGTGCAGATAAAAGGTACTTAAATTCTCTTATACTTCCAGTTGAATACAGCTAGATCTTAGCCGGCCAAAGCTCAGGTTTTAAGCAGAAAATATTCCAAAATGTACCACTTAAAAAGGCATTAACAGGATATCAATGAATGACACTACCCCCGACTGCAATTACTGTCTATGCAGGATTCTAACAGGCAATAAAATCTAGCAAACACTGAAAAAACAGAGTCAAAACTTCCAGTTCAGTTAATATTCAATGCAACACAAATAAATCAATTAAAATGCTGTATTATTTGAAAAAAAGTGCAGATAAAAGGTACTTAAATTCTCTTATAAGTCCAGTTGAATATAGCTAGATCTTAGCCGGTCAAAAGCTCAAGTTTTAAGCAGAAAATATTCCAAAATGTACCACTTAAATAGGCATTAACAGGATATCAATGAATGAGACTACCCCCTAATAAGAATGATGATAATTAATGATAAGAAGTTAATATGTAAGGAGAAAATACCACTCTGGACACAGAAATAAATATAAAGTTAGTGCTTTCGTTTATAAAATATATAAACTTCTTCAGATCTGACCTGAAGAAGTTTATATATTTTATAAACGAAAGCGCTAACTTTATATTTATTTCTGTGTCCAGAGTGGTATTTTCTCCTTACATATTTCATTTAGTTTTTGTTTTGCACTCGTTTGTCAATGATAAGAAGTTATTATTTCCACCTATTATCTATGATAGTTTTAAAGTGTCTTTTTCCAGCTTTTGTGTTACAGCCACTTACTAATGTTTAGCAGGTTGATCTTTTGTCACCTCCATTTGAACCTATGTCACATTTTACAAGACTTTCTTTGTCTTAATGAAAAGTTTCAAGAAAACAAAAAACCATACCCACAGAACACCCTTATAACCTATTAACTTAAAGCAAATGCACAAAACTATGTACATTTTTAAATAATGATGCTTAACCATCCTGATAGGAGCAATTGTCCCAAATCAGCACCTGCACACACTAGCAAAACCTAACCTAAAATTAAGGTTAGCCATACTAAGATTCATGTTACAGACTGTGATCCTACTTATACTAATTGCTGTCTGTTGTTGTCTTATCTTTATTCCCCTTTCAGATGTAAAAAAAAAACAGCTTGCATGTTTTCAGAAAACATTAACTTTTAGCCTTAAAAAAGTGATCTGGCTTTTACTGCATGCAGTCAGCTTGTCTCCATGGAAACCTGAGAATAAAATATACATCTTCCCTCAGCTACAGACTTCTCAATCTGAACATTTATTTGCTAAAGGAAAACTTTTCATTACATTCATTATTATATTATTTATTTGCTTACACAAAATGTGTTTTTATATTAAGCCAAGGGCCTTAATCCAGACATTCAGTTGTTCAAAAGTAAGAGAAAACATGTCAGCTTTATGTAAATTATAATCTGTGCACTTTTATACTCCATCCCATACCTCAACAACTCAAGATTACAGTATTTTGAATTCAACATGCTTTTGTCCAGCCTTTCTTCTCATTTTACATTGTAATGCTTACGTCTTAAAACTAAAGAAAGAAAAAAGGGACTTGCTTTCTTTAGTGTCATTTTCATATACAGTAATAACTGAAAATGGTTTACTATATAACATGCAATTTATGTCATGAAATGTTTTATATAAATTTATTTATTATATTATTTATTTGACATTTGTTAACCAGGTTGGTCCAACTGAGCAGAGGCCCATTTTCAGTGGAGACCTGAGGAGAAAATCTCCAAAGAACAAAAGACAAATACCTAAAAGTTAACAATGCAATCGCATAACGTGGAAAATGAGAAGTACACAAATTCTCAGTAAAAGGAGTATAACTTCCTTACGATGGCATACAACAAACAAGTATAATAATACAAGGTATAATAAGCAGAGGAAAACTGTTTTACTTACAGTTACTTGTTTCCCTCTTTACCTTTAATGTCCTTCCAAACATTAATGGCATGAAGTAGGATACACACTTTTCAGTCCCTCACAAGTTTAACACAGTCAACAAAAGTCCAATCTTTCTCCTTTTTCTTGCAAAGCCATATTTCAAAAATGTGATCATAATAATGTGATCATTTATAATCTTACATTTATTCAAAAATTTCAGTGTTATCAATCTTCCTCCTGTTCACCTCCATCTCCCCACCCCAGCTCTGGTTCAAGTCCAAGGAACTCCAGATTTTTCAAGTCAGCTCTTTTTTCCTTTGGAACACTGGAAGAGGTTTCACTGGCAAAAGTCTTTCTATGAGCTTTATCAGAAGGATGAGAAGCAGAGTTCATTCTGTGTGTTGGTTTACTCATTTTGGATAAACTTTTGTATTTCCTCCTTAGTCTGTTCTGCATCAAAAAATGACTTTGATCCTCCACAAAAAAAAAAAAAAAAATATTCTGCAGACAGCTGGATACAACAGCTTGAATCTCACACCTACCTTGTGACATTCCCTGATTGCTGGGATACATTTGGTTCCCTTCTGCCTAGTGAACAACGAGTAATCATTTTTCTACTGTCTCCAATTTGTAATACTTTTCTCTTATGCTGCAATTTTGTCCAGATCAATTCTTTCTGCTGGTGAGATTTAATAATATAGGTCTTGGTTGCTTTAGCGTGGCCAGGTTTGGAGCATGCACACGATGTGCCCTTTCATTAACAAATCCTTCTGTGGATTACCATTACAGTTGCTTATTTGTGCTTTCATAAAATGAATACAGTCTGTTCCGCCTAGTTTCTCTGGTATAGGAGAAAATCTCAGGTTTTCCCTGCGTATTCTGTCCTTCAATTCATTTTTGAAACAGCTTTTCTTGAACAGTCTCATACTTAGTGAGCCTTTTCTTTATTTTGATGTGTGATTTTTGCAGTGTTATCAGTTCATCTGAATGGGCAGCCATGTTGGTGCAGCGGTTTGCGTTGCCGCCTCACAGCAAGAGGTTCTCCAGTTTGATCCTCGGCTGGTGTGCCTTCTGTGCTGAGCCTGCATGTTCTCTCTGTGGTCACATGGGTTTCCTCCAGGTGCTCCGGTTTCCTCCCACATCCCAAAGACACGCTGTAGGTTGATTGGATACTCTAAATTTGCCCTCGGTGTGAGTGCGTGTGTATGTGCTTTCCGTGGAAGGTTGGGCACCAGGCTGGCAACTCAACACTGAAAAACTCCACTGCCAATCATGAGCGGACAGGTGATCTGCTCTGGTGACCCCTAACCAGGAAAAAGCTGAAAGAAGAAGAAGATCAATTCATCTGAATAGCTGTTTAAAGCTTCCTCCATTTTTTCTGCCTTTTGTTATTTGAGTTGATATACTCCTGATATGTTTAATTTATTTTTTCATCTAAATTACTGGAAGTCACCTCTTGTACCAAAGCTTGAGCTTAAACTGCTTTTTGCTGAACAGCTGCAGGATTCTTACTAGTCAGTGTTTTCTCTTTTTCTTTTCTTGTTGATTTTCATTTAGGCTCTTTAAGTTTCTTATTTGCTGGCATCCAGGCAGTGTACTAGCCAATAACTTAATTTACTAAATCTGGCAGAATCTGGCAGAATCATTGGCCCCTATCTCTCAGATTTTTTTTTTCACACTGGGGAGCTGAAATTAAGCTGTTGATCAATGTACAGCCATCTTGGAAGTAACAATGCAGCTTTAATTTTATAATGGGGTCTTCATCCTCACTCATATAGAAGTAGATCCCCTGTAAACTATAATCAAACCTAAGGTTGCTTCGCCACAGAGGAAGGAATGCAGTGACTTTGGTGAGCTTGTACAACTTTCTGCACCAATATGGTATTCAAAGGCTTGGTCTTCAGCTATTTGTACTAATATCCTTTATGGTTATTGTTTAGTGGCGTAAAGATATGTACTCTAACCTATCCAGAACCTTCTATATAAAATTCCAGCATATTCTGCAAAATGTCTGTGTAGAATCTGGGTTAATTATTTCAAGTGGGAACTTCTATGCAGCCAGTGTATATTTTAAGAAAAGCAAGGCCATGTCCACCATTACTTCCACTTACCATCCAAGGATGAAACGTACCTTGTTTATAAAATGACTAAGTTTACCTTCACTTTTCTTTCTAGTTCACCTTGTTCTTATCCTTAATTTAGCACTTTTCTGTGCAACTCATTTTGATTAATATTCTTACAGGTTTTAGCAGACTGATTTCTCTTTTTCAGTTGTGCAGCCAGTGCAACCATGAGTATCTACCTTCTATTTTTGTTTTAGTGGTTAGATTACTACTACATGGCTCCAAGACGCAGGGTTAAACCCTGACCTCTAGTCACTGCATGAGTAGTTTTACATATTTTGCCCATATCTGAAATTTTTGTCTGGGTGCTTCAGTTATCTCTCATCTCCTTAATCTGCTTTGAGACTGGCTACACTAAATCACCCTGTGTATGTTGTACCTATCCTTGCCCCTGTAATTCAGGTTGAGTCTGAAAGGACTCTGGAAGGAACCAGTTTACTTACCCAATTAACAAATGAATAAATAAAAATATAAAGTGATGTAGTGGTTAGCATCAGTGCCTCACTGTGTGCGGCTGTCCAGTTTGGTTACTAACTGGCGTGCCTTCTAAGCAGCCTCTTCCCTTATGTTCTTTTTTTCTGGGTGCTCTGTTAACTTCCACCTTCTAAAGATATGCTGTAGGTGAAAAAAAGACAAATATGCATGTAGGTATGAGTGCTGTCTGCGAATAAGTTTGTTTATATGCATCCTGTGATGGCTATGTGTCACATGTGTGACTAGTTTCTTCCTTGCATCTACTGAATGCCAGGATAGTATACAGCATTTTTATGACCCTGAAGTGGATTAAGGGGGTAATGAGTTATGACTATCAAATCCACACTAACTAAGCTAAGTATAGCTACCTTACTGTCTATTTTATTGTGATATAACACTTGTTCACTTCTCAGATCTCTTTGGAATTACCTTTTAACTTTTGCTCACTACTTTTAGAATACATATATTTATATATAGTACATTATGTGCAGTCTGTCAATACTACCAGTTTTAAAATGGCTATTAGAACCTACACAAATATCCAACTTGCATGTTCCAAATATGTATCTCAAACTTCAGTTCATAACTATTGTTTATCTGCTGCTTATCAACTGCTTCTGAGGATTTCATACCCCATTCCTAAGTACTTATCTCACCTTCTTAGACGTATGTTCATACCACTTAAAAATTGTTAATTTTAAAACTGCCTTATAATCTACTTTACATGTGTCTCACCATAGAAGTCTCATATAGCTAAATTACTATTACTCTAAATTTCAAATTGTATGTCAAAAAGTCTACTTTATGATGTACTTTACTATGTATTTCATTGTTACAGTGTACAACTTTATAGACATGTTTCTGCTTCTCAATTATAATTGTTGTATGTGTTTTCTTATTGTTAAAATCCAGCTTTGTATTTCTGTATGCGATATCTGTCTTATCAGTTGTATTTTTTAATGTGTGATTGTTTATTATTAGCATCAAGCACTCTTTTATTTTATCTGCTTTTCTTAATAGTTTTTTTGCTTTGTCTTTTCACTAGGTCACCTCTGAAAAAATGGGTTCAGTCCAGTAGGGCCCACCCAGTTAAAGTATAATATATATGTCTGCATTTATGTGCATATTTGTTCTACAGGTGGGTAGGTTAGCAAGAAGTGTCAAATACTGATAATGAGGAAAGCAAAAGTGCTAAAGTATGTTAAGGTGGAATAGAAAGGCCAGTATTTTGGAATGCATGGCTGTGTTGTGTTTCGAGATTTTTGTTGGATTGTTTAGATTTTTACTTGTTAAGGTTCATGTTTTAATAAAAAGATGAGAGTTGTGCTTTTGCTGCCTGCATAGAACAGTCTTGACTGTTTTGTATACAAAATCAATGTTGGAGAGGTTTCTTCGTCTGCGCAGGCAGTAATTCCTTTCTTCTTGGAGACATCTTCTTTTTTTATGGTTGTGTGACTGTAGAATTGGTGTATTTAATTTCTGGATGTGAAGGGGGCTTGCCCCTACATGGGGATGCAAGGCAGCTTGCCCTCCCTGCAAAAAGTGCTTATATTTATTTATTTTTATACTTGCATGCTTAGTGTAGTGCTCACGATTGCTCCATATAATGTTTAGTGCTGCTGGTTAAATATGTGCTCAGTCAGTTCTGTCCAGTATTTGTCATTTATCATTTTTGTTTGTGTGCAAGCTTTGCTGATATATCTATATCTATACTATATCTATATCTATATCTATATCTATATTTCTATCTATCTATCTTGCTTTCAGGCTTTTAGGGAATCTTAAAAACAACCACATAGGCTAAAAAGTCAAAATGCTAGGTTAGTTAGTTATACTTTCATCAGGAGTTATGTGAAAAGGTAAGAAGGATGGGGAAAGAAATAAAAAAAATGGATGTTGATATATGGTTGGTGACAGAAATATAGCTACCGGAAAATAAATGGGACACTAAAAAGAGTACAAAATGGTATGTAGACTGTAACAACAGAGATAAGTTATGGAACTGTCATATATTGAAGTTTTCAACAAGATTGTTAGAGAAGACTTAGTAGAATAATTTTTTTGCTTTAAAATTTTATGTTAAAACACTAAATCTAGAGTATTATTTTCCATTGCTAGGTATTGTACTGTTTGTACCTTCATGTAACATCCAAAATTGCTCTTTCCTGCTACTGCATTAGCAAATATTCGCATTTTCTATACAGGCACTTCTGTTCCATTTATCAATGCTGCTTTTTTTCTCCTTTTATATACCCTGATAATTAATGAACAAACAACGTATACTCTGAGCAAAGCTTAAGCTCCTACCTGTACTTCAAAAACAGGCCTAAGCTAGTACAGTGGCTTAGCAGATCACAGTTAATTTCTAAATAGTGAGAGCTGCATCCACCGTGGGCGTCTCCCCCTATATATTTTCAAGGTGGGTGAAACCCACCTAGTTCACCTTTGTTATCACTTGAGCTAAATTAACTCCTCCACCCTACCCTCAATCCCACCCTCCCACCCTTCACTACTAATATAATCTACATTGGCAATTTCCACAATTACATTGTAACCAATTAAAACAGAATTAGCCTGTACAAATCTCACTTCCCTCTTAAACTATCACTATCCCTTATAGCTAACAACCACTATCCTCACTACCAAATCACTTTTCCCTGCAAACATAGCAGAAAACTCCACTTTACAATATTATTTCTACTTTTTCCCATCCCTTACCCACCCCCCACCCTCAACTGCTACATTTCTTGAACCACTCAACACTCTAGTTCCCCTGACTCAGACAGTTTCACATCTAATGCAAAACCCTATCAAAATTCTGTAAGTTCTGAGGAAGCTGTCTTCTTTTATACTTCACTCCACTACATATACATTCACTGCATCTATACAAAAACTGCCTTCACTCTCTGGCCTACTTCTGTACTCAGTACTACAAATTATCATAGTGCTCAGTAGCATCCTCTTCTCTGTGTTGCTCCTGTCTGTTTCTCACATTACCACATACCATCCCTCCTTAAACAAAATGAATATCCCCCACTTTAACATATATAATACTGAACACTAAAGATTTCTACTCTCAGACAAACCACATTTTTCACAGCATTTCCTCTCAACTCTTTCCATATTCTTATATTATACTACACAAATTATCCTACAAACTATATAAACCCTACCTATTTACCTTTGGTTTTAAACATAGATACTAACCCAAATACCCCATCCCTTACCCAACCTCTGCCAGGTATTAAAATCTTCTGATGATATATGAGTAGTGGTCATATATCATCTTCTGATTATATATGACCACTACTCATCCCTCCACTCTTCACCCCCTGCAATCACCCATTAACCCCTTCCTCTCAGTTTAATAGCTCTTATTTAAACACCTACACTTCTCCTCCATCACATGAACTGCCAAAGCATATTCAATAAAATACACGATATACATGCTTAGGGTACACTTTACAACCCTGAGATTTTAGTTTTAAGTAAAATCTGGCTAAAGCCCAGCATTAAAACTGATGAAATACTTCCTCCAGTCTATAACACCTTGTGACTAAAAAGACCACACAAAAAGGTAAGGAGAATAGCAGTTCTGTACAATAACAACTAAATTGCCCCCAGGAACCACAAGACGTGCAGGTAAAATCGATAAATTTTTATTCAAGGTTGAGCACTTTCATCCTTGTAACCTCTAAGGATTTTTCAGAATCAAATAGCAGCATAACTACATGCATTATATAAACCATCTAATCAAACACATCGTAATTAATCAATTAAACAATCCACATTTTTAAAGCTATAAAACATTAATTTGTAGCAAACGTCTGATAAATAATAACAAAAATCGAATAAAATAATAAGTATATTAAATTGATTTTAAATAAATAGTGGCAACAAATATGTATACATATAATCCATATATCACACTTGTAAAGTGAAATTCTTATAACTTCATTGCACGAAGTCTGAAAGCACTTGTAACAGATATATTCCCATTACGTCATGGTGGATCCAATGCATTACGTTGTAACTGCCACATCAATTCTTTAAATTCTATATCTGTTTCCCTTTCCCATATCTGTAGGATCAACAAGTTAAAATCTCATTACTAGATGGTTGTAATTGTATGATGTGGGCCTCATATTTTGCTGTTTGTGAATTTTGTAAAGCCTTTTACACAGGCAAAACTGAAAGAACTTTATGTAGGCATATATATGAACATAATTACAACATTGAAAGAGATAACATGAAAAATGCCTTTTTTAAGCATAAACTGGTTTGCACTGGTTGTAAGAAGTTCCTTTATGAAAAAGGTTACCAGGAACCTGAGGGGTGGACCGTAGGAAACAGTCATGTAGTTGTGGTGTTATTTTGTTCTGAAGAAGTCCTTAGAGGTTACAAAGATGAAAGTAATCAATCTTGAATAAAACCTGATAAATTTTACTTGTACATCCTGTGGTTCCTGGAAGAAATGTAGTTATTAGTTTTACTTTTCACCTATTTTACGTCTTGTTCTGTTATAAGTTCTGTACAAGAACTCACTGGTCACCATACCCAACCTGCCACCCCCCCCCCCTTCAATGATGCTGAAATACCTCTTTCCCTCTTAAAAATCAATTATCATAAAAATATCTATCTCATCACTGTTTGAATTCTCCCAGGTAATAATAGCTCAACATTAGAGGACCTTCTGTCTTGGCTATCCACCAATATCATCCAAGAAACCATCATCCTAGGTGATGTAAATATTGATTGGCAATCTATTTCCACTCCTAACTCTACCTCTGTCATAAATGTATACACCTTAACACAACTTATTGCCTCTCCAACCAGATACAGCAAACACTCCACTAGATCTTCTGTTCTAGACTGGACCCTCACATCTCACCCAAGTGAAATAATTTCCTCTGGTACCCTCAAAAACTCTGTGACTGATCATCTCTTAATCTTTCTTAAAAGACCGCCAACTCACCCCCCAAAAGGCCACCACTTCAACAGAGTCTGCAGCTTAGTTCACTTTAACAAAGATACATTCACAGAAATACTGAAAGCTTGAAAATGGCAACTACTAATACCACTCCCTCTGTATAAACCAGTTGCATATTTTAATGACACTTTTCTCACTATATTAAACCAGTTAACCTCAACCTGACACAAAAGTTTCAAATTCAGCCCCACCACTTGGCTCACAAAAATGCTAAAATGCTTATGAGAGCTAGATATAAAGCTTGGATATTTTGGCTTCATAATAAAAGAGACCGATCTCCAAAATGACAGAGAACTCTGCAACCACGCCAAAAAAATCAATCATATCTGATAAAAACATTCATTACACATCAATCCAGCATACCCATAGTTAGAACTCCAAACAATTCTGATCCTCAATTAACAATATTTTAAGTCCAGGCCATACAGCCCAACTAAACCCTACTACCACCAATACTATACCTGTATCTAACCAACTCAACTCACACATCATACATTTAGTCACCTCCCTCATAAAGAACTATCCACCTACCTCCCTCTCCATCAACACAGGACTAACCTCTAAAATCCCTATCCTCCACATCTCTGCCATGAAAAAACTACTTCATAACCTGAAACCCATTATACCTGCTGTTGACGTTCTTCCCTTGGAATACATTTGCCTGGCTGCTGTCCCTTTAGCATACTCTTGTCTCTATCCTCATAAACAGAATTATGCAAGAAAACTATGTACCTGTTATCTGCAAAAATACACTAATTGTTTCTTTAGACAAATGAGGAGACCCCACTCAATTTTCTAATTACTGCCTTATGGTCATTCTTACTCTGTTATCAAAAATCCTTGAAACATGTATATAGTCCCAACTTCTCAGGAGCGTAATAGGTAACAACCTCCTCTCCTCTGCCAAGCATGTCCTCAGACCACACCACAGCACTACCACAGCTCTCCTTAATTTCACTCATCATGTCAACCTCCACAGGGATGCTGGAAACTTTGTTTTTCTCTCTGTTCCTTGATTAATTTAAGGTGTTTGACATTATATCCCATCAGATTCTTTTCCATAGACTGTTTTCACTGTCCCTGTACTCATATTATGTCTCCAACATCTGGAATTCTCACTCTATCCACATCAGATGACAAACCAACCTATCCAGATTCAGAAACTTGCTAAAATAACACTAAAAGCAGTTGGCTTTGCTCTTGAACCTCCCCAGACTAGACTACTTCAGCCTTTATACACCTACCTTATCCCTATATATCTTAACAAAGCAAAAATATATCTCTTACTGTGTTCTGTCCCTTTGCCTGTACTGCCACTTCTATTGTCTCTTCTCATCTCTCTTACAATATTTCTTCCAGCAAAATTCCATTTCATACTCACTATCTTCATCATCTACCTCAAGTTCACTATAACTTTCTTTATCTCTGATCAAACACAGCCCATAAGGCATAACAACGTACCCAACACTCTAGTCATAGGTGACTCTATAGTCAGGCACACTGATGTTCCACTCACCAGGCTAAACAAGGAGAAAATTACTTTCAGCTGCCTGTCAGGTGCCAGGATCTGCCACATAATGCATGCATTCAGGTCACCCCACAACAAGTAAAAATATGACTCTGTCATTGTTTATGTTGGTGTGAATGACCTGAGACGTACCTCCTTGGACAACATGAAAAAAGACATGGAGGAGCTGTCCGATCTTGTAGCCCAGGCAGGTATAACCCTAGCCCTGAGTAGCATCCTGCCATCACTCAGAATGACACCACCGTACAAGGACAAAATGACTGACTTCAACAATTGGCTAAGTTTCTGGTGTCATTCTAAGGGGATCCAGTATCTGTCTGCCTAGGATGACATGATTGACAAATCACGATGCTTTGCCAGAGATGGACTGCACCTGTCACCCCTGGGATTCCGGATACTGGCTAAGGCTGTAGCCACCCCTATAGTGCCTTTTTTAGGCAAGGTTCAAATGACAAATTCACCACCCTAACAGGTACAGGCAAGAAGAATCTGAGGGTATTGCTACTCAATGCTACAAGTCTAAACCTCAAAATGCACTCACTCGAGGCACTCCTTAAAATGGAGAACATCGACATCTGTGCAGTGATAGAGACCTGGTTCAAGGCTCCAGAGAGTACCCCTGCATTACCAGGCTATAATTCATACCACACCTTTTGGCCACCTAACCTGGACCAAAACACTAAAGGCAGAGGTGTGTCCATATTCATTAAGGATATCCACACCTCCAGGCTAGTTGCTCAGCATAATGCATCCAAGATTATCCAAGTGCAACTAACTCTGGGCAAGACCGCAATCCAAATTGTAGCTTGCTACAGATCCCCCACCATGCCCCAGGATTCCCAATCCTCATTTCTTAATACACTGCAAAATATTAGGGTACAACCTAACACCCTAATAATGGGTGATTTCAACTACCCTACCATTAACTGGAAAAATTACTCATGTACCAACTCTTGTGCTCAACGTTTTCTGGAATTCATAAATTCCAATGCCATGGATCAACTTATCCACACCCCCACCAGGGGCAGCAATATCCTAGACTTGGTTATTACCAACATGGGCAACCGGTGCTCCACACCAGAGGTCAATTCCTCGTTGGTCAGATCCGACCACAAGCTAATCACCCTAGACATCCGCATCCCTCCCCTATTCCCCATTAGGGAAACCACAGTAAAAAATTTCTCCAAAGCCAACTTCACGCTTCTTAAGACAGAAGTGGCAAATTTCACAACACCCATGCTGACGGACAATAGAGGTATGACTGCTGAATCCTACAGAAATGCACTTTATAAGCAATTACACGAGTGCATAGATCATGCAATCCCTAACAGAATCAAGATGCTATCCTCCAAAAAAATCTGGTGGTCCCCTGCCATAAACAAACTCTACAACAGAAGAAAGAAACTGTAGCAAAAAAGAGTAAAATCCCATGATTGGAGAAACTCCCTAGTCAGCCTCAGTAAGAAGCTGAGATCCCTCATAAAATCCTTCAAAGCTAGTTATGAAAACAAAATCGCCACTGACTCTAAAGACAACCACAAAGCATTCTATAGCTATGTCAAGAATCTCAATGGCAACACTTAGATCTGCTCTGAGTTACAGCACAATGGCACTAAATATACAGAACCAACTGATATTGCCAACATCCTGGCAGATAGGTTCAGTGCTAACTTTACTCCCCTATCATCCCCTAAAGGGCTTATCTCTATACCAGAAGAATGCAAAGTTCCTGTTATCACGGCTGCACAAGTAAAAAACACACTATCCAAAGCCAAGAACACAGCATCCATGGGACCTGACAACATCCCATGCTGAATTCTACATGAACTACAGAATGAACTGGCATGCCACCTAAGTACCATGTTCAATCATAGCCTCACCTCAGGCTATGTGCCCACTGAATGGCGCACAGCAGCAGTTATCCCACTCCATAAATGGGGAGCCACCAAAGACCCCGGAAACTACTGCCCCATTAGCCTAACGAGCCTGGTCTGCAAGGCTATGGAACGTATCATCATGGAACTTATAAACAATGACATTGGTAATCTCCAAACTCAGGACCCCACCCAGTCCGGGTTTGTAAAAGGCAGATCATGTCTCCTAAACCTGATAGACTTCTTTGAAGCAGTCACCAAAGCCATAGATGAGGGTAAGGTGGTTCACACAGCCTATCTAGATCTCGCCAATGCTTTCGACACCATCCCCCACTCTGCAATTATAGATAAATTCACTAAACTAGGTATAAATCCCTATGTCACAAGATGGGTTGCCAACTGGCTCACTGGCAGAACCCACACTGTGAAAGTAGCAGACTCCAAATCCAACTTCAGACAAGTGACAAGTGGAGTACCATAGGGTTCAGTCCTGGGTCCTCCTGTTTGGTATCTACTTCTCTGAAGTACAGGCCAACACAGAAGGTCTTTGGCTAACGAAGTTCGCAGATGACTGCAAACTAGGAGCCATAATCAAAAGTCCAAAAGATGTGGACATCCTACAAAAGGGCCTCACTGAGACAGATCCCTGGTGTCAAAGCCATGGCCTTAAGCTCAATGACAAAAAGTGCATTGTCATCCCTTTTGGTAAAAACTCAGTACCCATGAACTACCACATAGGTGGTAGTCTACTTAACACTGAAAGTGTGATAAGAGACCTTGGGACACAGGTGGACAGTAGTCTCTCCTTTGATAATCACATCACCACAGTAGTCAGGAAATCCTTCTACGTGGCACACCTCATCACAAAAGGTTTCTCATCCAGGAAAAAAGAGGTCAGTGTTCCCCTCTACTTGTCACTCATTAGACCCATTATAGAGTACAATGCCCCTTTTGGTATGTACCTCACAAGACATCTACAACAACTGGAAAGGCCACAGAAATACCTCACAAAGTGGATTACCGGCCTCAAACAGATGCCCTATGCAGACCATCTCAAAAAACTGCAACTTTACTCCGTTGCATATCGCCTTCTCAGAGATCGATCTCTACCTAACACACAAAGCTATGTCAAATCCAGAGCTTTTAGACATGCTCCACTTAAAGAAATCCCAATCCCTACGAGCTGCACGGTCTAGGGACCTAAACCTTATCACCACAATAAACAGAACATGCTGGAGGGATAGATTCCTGTCCCAGAGACTTATTATACTCTGGAACAAACTACCTATCTATATCAAACAAAGCTCCTCATTAGCGCTCTTCAAGAAAAGTCTTGATGATTGGATGGGAGATAGGAAATTCACCCCGGGGGATCACTTCTGTGGCTCTGCTCGACAGTGGCACAGGAAAATAATTTTCTTGGGTGGCGAAAGCCAGGGTACCTTTGGCTAGGCTTATATAGGCCCTAGGGCCAATAGCCTAGTACCTACCTATGAACCTGTGAACCTATGAATCAGCTAACAGATATACATACTACTCACATATTCCTCACCTCCTATCACAGCCTAATCAAACTACCCTATCCAACAAATGTAATACATGAATATGTCAAAACAAAGCAAGGTAGAAGATATTTGTTTGGCTTAGAGAAAGCTAAACAAAAGGTAGGAATATATTATTGACCATTATAAAGCAAACCAATAGAAGGCAGATAGAAAGAATACCTTGAGATATGTAGTAATAAATAAAGGGTAAATGCTAACCAGATGGGTAAAATGATAAATATTTAGAAAAAAAATCACTCAAAAAATAGGCTTCAAAAATGAATCAAAACAAAGAACGGAAAACCATAAAGCTGTATGTGAGGCAAACAAAACGAAATGGCTGAGAAAAGAACATTTCTAGTAGATTATTCTAATGTAGAAATAACTTCCTTAACTGTATTAGGAGAGCTAGGATTAAAATGGAACAAACGTTTCCTAAGTAAAATGGGAATGAAGTACATAAGATGTGATAATGGTATCCTTTTACTTTACAACTTATTTAAGCGATATTTGGTTACACATTAAGGCAACCAAACACAAACACAAATCCAGGGAATACACATTGCTGAGTAGTTGCTATGGAAACATTAAAAAGACCCAAAACCACTCATTCATGACAGTAGTCCTAATCTAGACTATATAACAGATGATGACATTAGGGTAATACGTTGAAACTTTAATAGATATTTCCCTTGTGGAAGTGAACTACTATGTTATTTGGAAGAGGTCCATCTATCTTCTTTCTAGATTTATTCATAACCTCATTTTTAGTAATCATTGTCAGTTTCTCTTACATCTCCTCCATGTTTCCCTCTTTGTATATGGACATAGAAAACAGCTATGGAGAGTCACCTTCCCATGATGTAGAAGGACAGAATTGTGCCTGCTATACAGAGCATCTAGTGCTGACAGAAAATCCCTATGAGAAAAAATGACACTTTGAGCACTCTGCCCTCTCCCATCCTGTTTCAAATTTAACATGCTCTACTGGTATGGGGAGGTTCAGCAACCATACATCTGAAAGAAAATAAAAAGTATTTTGAGAAAGCTTTCTAATTTTGACTTCTTGTGTTTGAAATTCCACCTAACTTCAGATTTGGTCATTCTGTATCTCTGAAGTTTAACGTGAAATGCTACTACTTATCTTCAGAACTTTGCCTTTTACACCTTTTCCACAGTCAGAGATAACAAGTTCCCTCCCTTTTCTCTCTTTTTTCTCTAATCAGTCTTCCTCCTTCTATCACAAATTCATTCTGAATGTCATTCATTTCATCCGGTCAATAATAGCTCACAGGTTATGCAACTTCCTAGGGACTATTTCTCTTTTCTTGTCTCTTTTGTTTTATGGCTTCACTGGTTATAAAACTTGTTTGTTTCCCTGCCCACTCCTTCCATTCTCCTCCTTGTCTTCTTCTTTATCCTCTTCTGATTTTCACTTTTTCCTTACTTCATGTAATAGAAGAAATTTCCAGAGTCTGGAACAAGCGACACAATCTTCACTACCCAGCAAATTAGAAAGCTTTCTCAGAAGTGTATACAGTTGATATGACTCCACATACAGTCATAACAACAAAGTCATCTATCTTAACGCAAAATTCAAGTAGAAGAGAGATGTCAAAAGCAGAAAAAAATGCCCGTACAAGAAGGGGCTCCCTGCACCCTTGATGTGTGGTGCTATATTCCCACACTCCAAAAACAAAATATGCTTACTCTGACACCATACTTCATTAGTGATACAATGAGTGCATGGTTTTCCAGCAAAATCAATCATTCCCTATATAACCAATGTAACGAGACAATGGAATTTAAATATTTAGTGTGAGAAGAACAAAAAAGTCATACAAAAGTAGAAGGCATTTGAAAGAAGGAAAAATACCTTTCATTAAAAAAAACAAGCTTAATGATTTTGTCCCTTAATAAAACAGCAGGACATCCTCAGAACAAAATTGAAGTTAAAACATTGTGTTAAATGGTAAAGAAGCAGCCATCTGTTTTGACTATCCACTGATTAAAACAATGCTTTTTCAATCCTATCAATATGTGTGTGTGTATCATACTATCCAACAATATAAGCAGTGTCAGTGTTACAGCAGGCAGCACACGTGCCTTACCACACCACGTAGATTGATTGCTGACAATGCAGTGCAGCACTTGTTAAATTGAGGCCCCATTTGATTGAACCAGTGGTAGTTGAAGTGGATGTAAAAGGTCACATGGCACCCATCGAAAGGAGTAGGGATTGCTTTATTACATAAACACTTTTCCATCTTTCTTTCATTATTTACCCATTCATTATATTTATACTTTATATCATACATGATATATTACAGTGAAACATTTTTCATGTTCATAAAAACCCAAGCAGATAGACCAATAGACCAGTAGGGTGAAAGAAGAAGGTTGTATTGAATTTTGATTTGTAAGTTCTTTTTCCTTAAGTAGTTGGAATGGTCTTGGACATATTGTCCATGTAGTGTTTCCCTATTGGATGGAAGTAAACCAGTTGACTAATAGTGTGAAAGAGGAAGGTTGTATTTAATTTTTATTAGTAATTTGTTCTTCCTTAAGTAATAGGTATGGTTTCAGATGCATTTGTCTTTGGATATAAGCTCAGATTAGAAACTGTTAGATAAGGTAGTTTTTTGTTATTTATTTATTTATGAGGTGCAGTTTATTTAACTATTGATCTAGTAGTTCTTGAACATCAGACCTTTCATATACCACTATGATGTTCAACACTGAAGTTTTTATGCAGCCTAGACCTATCAGAGCTGTGGGTTAGGTCTTGTGATGCTATTGGACAAAGCATTTATGTTTTGGTTGGCCATGATGTTTTTGTTGAATATACATAAGATGTTGTTTGGTCAAGAGCGAGCTGCTGTATCTACAGTATTTAGTCCATTGTATTTCGTTTTATATGTAGGTATTTAAATAATTATTTATGAAGTCTTTTGATTTGTTCTTAGTGAGCTGCTGTGCTCATAGTACTTAGTTTATAGGAAGCAGATGTTTTACATGATTGGTGGTTTTGCGAGCAGATATTTTTATTAGGTATTATGAGATGGCCACTTTTAGATATGCCACTTGATTTAAGTATAGTGTTATAGTAGACCATTGACAAGCCTGTTATAGGCTATAGTAAAGGTTGTGACTGAAGTTTTTAGGTATCTTGCACCAATTGAAGTAGAGTTGGTTCAGTTACTTCATTGTAATTAAATATTTATGAAGTGTTTTTTGATTGGACTGTAGCGAGCTGTTGTAACTTATAGTATTACGTTTTTAAGAAGGGTTGGGTTTGATTGGTATGGAGTCATGATTAGTTGATTGGCAATTTTGCAAGTGTTTTTACATATTTTATTTGAATATATATGATTGGAGGCCATTGGTTATTTAAAGTTTTATCTCTTATTATTGATGTTCATGTTGATGGTCTGAAGAAGTGGTTTTATACCACAAAAGCGCTTAACTTTTTGCAATAATAAAATCCTTTTTTACAGCCATGGTGGTCAAACTAGGTTTTACTTCTTTACTTTTCATGTTTATCATCCTAAATATACATAAAACCCATTTCACAGCCCCCATCCTTTCCACCATAATATTTTCTTTATATTACATATTACTTTCTCATTATCATTTCTTTTGTTATACAGCAATTCTTTATATCTTTTTTCCATAAACACCAAGTAGCCATGAATAAAATGTTATCACATTTTCAATTTCTTTTTTACTCCTAACCTTATATTATCCATAGAACACCATATCTACATTAATGTTTTTAAATACTCTCTAGTCATAAGCATCTCTGAATAATGCCCCCAAACGTTCATTATTCGTACAATCCAAAAACAATGTTGTGATGTCATTAAAGTATTACAGTTATTACACATTCTTTGTTCTATCATTTTATATTTCACCTGACTTTTCACTGCAGTTTGTCCAGAAATAAACACCACAAAAAAATCACGTGTCAAAAAAAGATTTAAATATTTCCTGCCTTTTCCTTTTTGTTTTCTTGTACTCCCCCATTTTCCCCAAGGATCAATATAATAGTTCACTTTCATTATTTTTTATACCATTCTTTCCTTTCCAGCTCAACTTTATTTATGTCAGTTTTCCATGCATTTATTTGGCATTCATATTCTGTATGTTCTAAACCTTTTGTTTATGTTTTCCTTTCTTCCTCCTACCAATCCATGTACCTTTATATTTTTCAAATAAAAAATTTTGTAGTATTCTCTTTTTTCAGACACTTTTTCAACACCCAAAATAAATTTATTGACGCAAAACAAAAAAAAAAAAACTGGAGTTATTAAATTCAACCCTACCCTTTTCTTTTACATTATAAACTATCTCTCTTTTGACTGGATTCAGACTTATTCCCCACAGAAAACCAAAAAAAGATGTCCAGTAATTAGTTTCCATAGGGCTTAGAAACATGTACATACCACCTAAATATGCTAGCTTTCCTAAAATATAGTGGTGCTGCGGTAGCATTGTCACCTCACAGCAAGACGTTGTCATGTTCGATTCTCAGCTAGAGCATCTTCTGTGTGGAGGCATGTGTGAATGGGTGCCTTCATTGAAGGTTATGCATCAGGGCTGGTAACTCGGCACGTAAAAATCCACTACCAAACTTTAGCGGACCGGAGTTCCACTGTGGCGACCCCTGACCGGGATAAGCCGAAAGACACAACAACATATATAACCTTTTTCTTAGGGACAACTGAAATACCTTCCACCAATCTGTCAGCTTTCATATTTATTTAAGTACTTCTTTCCATTGTTCTATAACTGCTTGCTCCCTTCCAAACATAACTCCTAGAACATCAGTTTCAGTTCTGGTAAAATAAATTTCTGCCATTCTTATGACATCTCCAAACCCCTTACTTTTTAACTTAATTAACTGTAATCCTATTGTACCTAAAATTTATTTTGTTCTGTAAATTATTTCTTTCATCCAATGTTTGTTCTTGGCTACAGACCAAATCATCTGCATGGGTTAACATTAATGGTAACTTAATCCCTTCCTTAACTTCCCATCTACCATCGTCTAACCTTGATCTGCATATTTGTATAACTTCATTCATTACCATCTCAAACAACCACATGTTCAATGGACATCCTTACTTTACTTATCTTCCCTGTCTTATCTTTTTCCTACCCACCCATTCACAATCACAGATGCACAACTATTTCCATAAATTGTCCTCAATATCGTTTTTATTTTTTTCTCCTACCTCATATTCTTTTAAAATGTTCAACCTTTCTACATGATCAATACTATCAAATGCCTTAGCCACATCACATACTGCAGTTTTTTTTCTCCTTCACCTTATCTGTGCATTCAGCCATTTCTTTAACCATTATTACTTTTTCATTTACTCTTTTCCCTTTAACCCCATACATCCCTTCATCCCAATTCTTTTTTCACGACACCCATCATTCTTTTCTGGATAATCTTCATAAATATTTTATAGTCATTATTTTCCAGTGTAATTGGTTTCCAGTTTTCTTCCTTTCCTCCCTTTTGCATATATGTTTTATAACCTCCTTACAAATCTCTTACTTTTATACCTTTCTCCATCCATTCATTCAATATTTCTAGAAAAATATTATTTTCATCATCTGACATATTTTTATAAAAACTATACCCTAATCCATCTGGACCAGGTGCGGATTCTTCTTTGCCTACCTTTATAAATCTTCTAACCCTTTTTTCCATTTCTTCCACTATCTCCTTTTTCATATAAATCTTCTTTACTTTTCATACACCCTTGTACATTTTTTCTCATAAATATTCTGCACATATCATTTAACTAATTTCTTTTATTTTTCTTCTTCAAGACTTTTCCGTACCCATTTCACTACTATTATTTCACAAATTTCTTATTATTACATATTATCTTTTCTGTCTTCCATTGCTCTCTCTGTAATTTTAAGTATACTGTTTAAACTTTTCTTTATACAACACCCATTACTTTGTCAAACTGACATAAAAAGGCTTTATTGTCATACGATCTTTCCAAAGTTGCCCTCTTACTTTAAGACATTCCATTCCTGCATTTTTCCTGTCAGTTTTTTTAACCATTTTCCTTATTTTATTACATTTTCATTTCCTCCAATTATTGCCCATACATCCCTATGATCTGAAAACTTTGCTTCTTTAATTTAATATTTTCTTTCAAGCTATCTGTAAAAAATATAATCAATCTCTGCTTTAAGTAGGCCCCTCTTTTAAGTATATTCTCCCTCCTTTACCTATTCTTAACCTACCATTATTTACAACCTCTTCCAGCATTTTTACATCTTGAGCTATTTTCCATTTCACCTTTCTAAAATTACAATTAAAGTCTTCCGCCACCATATTAGACATATTTATTATCACATAATTTCAAATTTCCTCAAACATTTTTTCATTCAGTTACATGTGTGTGTTCATACACCACTATTATTCTAAAGACCTTCTACATTTTCTTTCATCACACACTAAATATCTCCCTGCTACAACACTTTATCTAACATTTTAATCACTTCATTTTTAGTAATACTACAGTACCTGAACATGTATCTCCTTATAATCCACACCACTTTTCCTTTCCACAGCATCTCAAATTTTACCATTTTTCTATTATTTCTACATCTTATGTCAAGTAAACAAATCACCTCTGCATCTCCTTTTTCACACCGTTCAAACACCATCATTCTTTTAGTATCACTTTTCATGCTATTCACATTTAATGATGCCATTCTGATATTAACCTTTTCCCTTTTTTGCATTTTTTTCAGTTCATCTTTTGGCTTTTTTTTCTCCTTTTCACCATTCCCCTAATAGAACCATCTGCCTTTTTTCTAACTTCAAATCTCCCTTTTCTTTTTCCTCTGTTTATAAGTCCTCAAACCTGTTTTCCATTTCTTTTTCATGTATTAGTTTGTAACCTTCATCTTGTGCATCTTTTTCTATATTTTATCTTGTACTTCCTCACCCTCACTCCCACCCCCACCCTTTCATCATCTACTTCCAAACTTTCTTAAGTAAAAATGTGTTCTTCATCCTCATTTTCCTCACTTTGTCTTCATTAATGTGTGGACAATCAAACCAAAAATGTTCATCACTTCCACATTTCTTACAGTATGGTTTACAGTTTTTTCTAGAATGTCCAAACTTCTCACATTGCTCACACCGTTTTTTGTACAGCCCTGGATTACATGTAATTCATTCCCACAGGAAAAATAAAAACATGCTTTTGGATAACCCAGTACTCAATACTCCCTTTTTCCCATTTATTACTATCACATTAGGCACATGTCATAACTTACTATTTTCTGTTTTTAAAGTTACATAAAATTCCCATTCTCAATCCGCACTTTTCTGTCATCCACAACTTTTTTTAATATCACGCTCATCCTCATTCTCCTCTATCTCAATTGTTCGGAACTGAAACAAGTTTTCTTTTTAACTATTCATTTAAATTTTGATTAATACAGTCCTTTCAAGGAGATACATCACTTCTCCTTTCACATTCATTCACAATTTTTTTCTACTAATGCAAATGTCTCAAAAGTTTTTTTTTCACAGAAATGTTTAGTTCCTAGATGTATTAATGCCCTAATGTCAAATAAACTGAATTCTAAGGGCATAACATCATTGTCTAAAGCACAGTAACTGCTTATTTGCTGCTCATACTTTGTTTTCACCCACACAACAGGCCTTTTCCTTCAGCTCTCAACAGCTTCAGTCTGTCTTCTCTGTACCTGCTGTGAGGCTGCCAGACCATCTAGCTATATTTTGTAAATAATTCTATGTCATTTGTAAATATTAATATGATCCATAGACTTGTCTTACCAATCTAAGTAACCTGTATGTTATGTGCTGTGCTTCAAAAATGTAACCACAGTGCACCCTACTGGAATAGAGCAAAACTCTAAGAATAAGTTGAATTGTTTATGATGGTAGTTATCTCAGTTAGGAGATAATATCTGCAGCTAAAAATTATTTATGTTGTCTGGAAACAGAAATACTTACAGGTTTCCAAGGTAAAAGTGCTTAACAGTTTTACGACTTCCAGTTCTAGGCAAAACTTCTGAGAGATAAGTATTTTTGACACAGGGGTGTTAAATTTTAAGTTCCTATTAGCCTGAGAACTAAAGGCAGAAGTGACAAGAATTATGTAATCTGAGATAAGCCAGCAGAAATGTTTGATAGTAATTTTAAGAAATATCTCAGAGAGTGAGTCTGTGCATTTTGTATCTTGTCTTTGGATCTGTAAACATCCATTCAGCACTTGCATTTGCCTGGCTCTGTAAGTGAGTTATTTAGAACATAGTTTCTCTTAGAGATAGATAGAAATATAGTAAGATCAGTCTAACTGTTTTCTCTATTTATGTGAGACTGTCCTGCAATGTTGTTTTAAAATATTTCCTTTGATTCTGAACTCTGTTGTCACTGTGTTGATTTATTGAGTATTGTCTTGTTCTGTTATTATTTATTATTAAATATATTTAAACCTTTTAATTGTGTCTGGTTTTGTGTAGAGATATTTAAGTTCTTAGAGTACTTGCATGTATTTGGTAACACTGTACAGGCCACTCCTAAATAGCCTTCAAGTTTTGGACACACTTGCTATTTGGATAATAGTAACATTGCACAGCAGAATTGGTCACCCTTTGGGAAGGGCCTTATGGTAGCTGATAAGAGTGGTTGATGGCAGCTGGTACTACCTTATAGTCTGGGCAGAAAGGAACATAGCTAGTGAACCTGTGCCAGTCTTCCCCAGGAGTGCCTGTATGTTTGTAGCTAAATCAAATCTCAAAGTGTGTGTGTGTGTGTGTGTGTGTGTGTGTGTGTGTGTGTGTGTGTGTGTGTGTGTGTGTGTGTGTGTGTGTGTGTGTGTGTGTGTGTGTGTGTGTGTGTCAGCTACTCGGGCAGGGACACTGAAGGTTTTGACCTGACCACTTGGCTGAGATCTGAACACAGTAGCTGTGCCAGTTGGGAGTCTTATTGGGGATCTGGAAAGAGAGGGAGAAACCAGCCCCAGACTAACTGTGATCTCTGTGTGCTCTTAAGGGAAATTGTACTTTACTGTGTGTGTACTTGTCATGCTCCTAGTGTGCATGTCTCTCACTGGTGTTAGTGGTGAGGATTGAGGCTCCACCCCTGTACATCCTTTTCTTTTTGCAGTCTTTCGCTTGAACCTGCTACTACTGCTGCAGCATAAGTCTTTAATCTGGAAACACTGCTATCAGTCTCTCTCACTCTCTCAGTTTATTGCTCTCTATTCTATCTTTCTGAAGCCTAGTACAGAGCATACCTTTAAATTCAGTTACTCCACTGGCCAGACATGCATACTCTCTGTAATCACATTATTATTTACAGCATCCTTCAGTCTTTATGTCATCTCCTCACTGCCAATCAAATATTTTGTCCATTTCTGCACTACACTGCATGGCCTCTGATTCTTCTGGTTCTGCTTCTTCCATTATGTTTTTGTAAAACAGAGTCATCTAGACCCCCTGATGTCACAACATTCACCTCCAAAACATTTTTTTTACTTCTGAATTACTTTTCTTTTTTCTTCTTCTCCAGCTCATGTCCATTTACAGCCTCCATCTTAGATTCAGAGTTTACCAGTAACATCCCTCTGGTGCCACCTAGTGATCCCCTCACAAACAGCTGGAGAAGTCCCCAAAGCCCTGGCCAAAATTTCCCCAATTAGTATAAATACAATCTCAGGTCTCCCCTGAAAAGAGGCTACTAGCCTAGTGGGGCTAACCCAGTCAACAAAGAATAAAGTAGAACAATTATAAATAATGCACAGACTTTTAGTAGTAAAGTAATTTCCAAGTTAAAAGCTTTTCTTAACCTTTGCCAGTGAAATGTGTACTTTAAATGATTAGTCAAAAGCTGTTTAAGTAGCTTTCTGAATTGTAGAATGTTATTAAATTCCTTAAATGAGCAAGCAGAGATTTCCATGTGGCATAAGCTGTTGTAGAAAAGACATTTTCAACCTATGGCTAGGTAAACTTGATCTAAATAGCTGCAAGGTCTCCTGATTTGAAGGTAGCAGACAAAAATGTAGAAAGAGAGGATCTCAGTGGTAGCTATTAAGAATCATGTAGAATTTTGTAAGTAAGGGAATATAAAAGGAAGGTAGATCTTTTGGAGCCAGGCAATTAGATGGCTTTAAGAATGGAGGCACAATAATGTTCATGATTAAGAGCAAGGCACATGAATTTTAATATCCTGTTTCTATTTAATGAAGTACAGATGTATTTTGAGCAGTGCTATTTACCACTGCTACTAATAAATAATAAAATATTGCAACTTTAAAAAGGATGTAAAGCAAAGAGTAGAGGTGGGTAGCAAATCTGAGGAGAAAGAATCAATCAGTGCAATTTTTTATATGAAATAATGTTAAGAAGTATAGAAAATGCACAACCTGAGAAGTATTCTAAACTTTCTAAGATAGACTAGAATCCCCACCCCAAAATGGAGAGTTCTAAATAGAATGTTGATATAGAGAGAAACTTAACAATAAAAAACTTCACTAGTGTAGAAAACAATGAAGAACAGGTAATTGGCAGAGTTCTAATTCTATATCTGTCAGTGTAAAACTTAAGATAAATGTTATTCTGAGGCACCCTTTGCAGATGAAGCACAACTTAGAGAAGAAAACGACAGTGAGTGGTTGGTGTCCCCTGATAGCGGGACAGAAGTCAATAACAAGAAATGGAGAGACTAGATATCCTTAAACAGACCCCTAAAGACATTGTAAGTCAGAATACATGAATCGTAAACAGAAGGACCTGTGACCTATGCATCAAGTTATAAAGGAAAAGAGCAAGAAAAAAATGAATCGGTTAGATTTGTTATCTGACCCTAAAACGTAAAAGTACTTGCACAAGCTACCTTTCTTAGGAGAAGAGTTAGACACAGAGACCCAAATGCTTGTATTGGTTAGAGAGGAGGCAGTACCATCCACCTGATTATAGACCAACTCTGAGAAAATTACAGAGTTGGCTGACCTCCAGGTAAGCTGGATAAGCTTCTAAAAAGCACAGTGATCAGTGGGGAGATGACACCTTGATCCAATTAACTATACGTACAGTGAGTGCTGTAAGGAAAGAAGCTGAACAAAATGTTGCCACTTCCTACTCACACTTCTTGTTGCAAAGTAATGTAATGTAGAGAGTAAATAAAGACAGAGAGGAAGCAGTACATTGATAATTAGCGTCTATATCAATGTTGTCGAAAGACTAAAATGTCTAATGGCAATATGATCGTAAATGCCATACATCTAAACTGTTCTTGTGAGGGGCTGCACCCCCCACACCCCTTGCTAATTATATATACTAACTCCGAGATCGCACTACAGTGAGGAATGGGCAAATTTCCTCATCCTCACTGTACCATGATCCTGCAACAACACTCTCGATGTACGGCATTTACGATATTATTGCCATTCGACATTTTCAGAATTCGATAACATGAAGTAGACCCGATAATTAGTACCCCAACCTTACAAAAAACCTTGTGATGAGGGTAGCACATAGTCATGTACCATAAGGACTCTTAGGAATGGATAAGACTAAAGCATTGTCCTAGAATGGTTTTACTGGTCAAGAGAAATCAAAGAAGTTGCCACTCTGGTGGCATTTATTTATTTATTTAAGTTTGATGTCCGGGGAAGTCCACTGGGCCAAGAAGAGCCATTTTCAGTGGAGACCCGGGGAGAAAAGCTCCACAATAATTGCAAGTTACATTTCACATGTTGCAAAAGGACATAGTTCATATAACTAATTAAACATTTACAGATAAGCTTTATGATATTTGCAATTGCCTTGTCACAATGTTACAAAAAAGAAAGACATAATTCAATACAGAAATTTCAACATTTACATAAAGTGAATATTTTTGTTATAAACTCAATTGTAGGTTTAACATTTCAAAATATATAGCTACTAGCCATTAGTAGGTGAGGAAAATATTATGCATGGAGAGGGTAATAGTATATTTGAGACTGGAGAGTGTAGTACAATAGATATTAGAGAGAAAATTCATTTTTGGTAGGGGAAGGATTGTTTTGGGTGGGATGAAGTAATAGTAGAGGTAGTTGGATGAGTCAGTGCAAGGTGGAATGATGGGGGGTTAAGTTGGAGCGTGGCAAGGCCATTCCCATTTGGAAGAAAGATGAGAGAGTAGCTGAGATTTGAAATTTAAATGGTTAGGTAGGTTGCGTAGGTGTGTGGGGAGAGAGTTTCACTGTTTAACTAAGGAGTGGGGCAGCAGTAGTTGGCCAGGAGGTCGTGCAGGTTTGTGGACCTGAAGGAGATTTTGTTTTTTGGATTTGAGTGAGCGGTTGAGAATGTAAGGTTTTAATGAAGTAGCGAGAGCTGGGCAGTTGGAAGGTTTAAAAATGAGCTTGTGGGCAATGGTGAGTTGTAGGTAACTGAGGTTGGGTAATTCAAGCCAGCTGAGGGAGTGGCAGTGGCGGGATGAGTTTTTTAAATTGAGGCATAGAGGGATAAAGCTCTAACTACACCCAAGTCAGCCTAGGTTCAATTAGTGGGTAGGCCGGTAGGGTGACCTGATGCAATGGCAATGAAGGATGAGTGTGCCCATCCTGCAGGAGGGTGTTCTTTGATGATGCTCTTTTAGGAGAGGAGTAGTCCAATGAGGGGAGTTACTCTTGAATGAATGAACAAGCATGGGAGGTGTGGAAGATAGTGGGTAGGGCATCTTAAAGACTCCCTTCTAGGATTAAAGCAAAGATGGCCAAGTACCCAGGACACCCCCTAGGATTCACAACCAGCCCCAGCAAAACTGGAGCAAGTTTTTCCCTTTTCAATTTCTCTAAATCTTTTGGGTTTTTAATACCATGATGGGAATGGACCCCATTCCTAAGTCAAAGTACTATTAAAGTTCATGAAATTAGTATTGTTTCAGTCTTTGATGTCAGCCAAAGTGGTCTTCGCAGCACCCGCAATGTGCCAAGTAATGACTCCTTCTTCAATTTGTATATATACTGGTAGCATATCTAAATATGATTATAGACTTTTTTTATAAAACCCATGCTCCTACTATTATTGGAACTATCTGGGTGTCTTTCTTCCACATTGCTCTCATTTCTGCTTGCAAATCCTGATATTTTATGACTTTGTGTCTTTCTGTACACAGGACACTGTAGTCACTAGGTGTGGCGATTTCAATGATCAATGTTACTTTTGTCTTCTTTTCTTGGGCCACTATATCTGGTTTTCTAGCATCTATCTTTTGAACTGTTGGTAATGGATGATCCCATGTGACGTAGACTTCATCATTTTCTATTATGCTTTGCAGCTCATGTTTCCAGTGTTTTTCAGCCACTTCAGTACCGTAATGTTTGCACAGTCTTGCCACATTATTATGCCTTTCAGTATACAGTCCTTCTGCCATTAGTATGTCACAACCGGCAACAAGGTATGCAACTGTTTCCAATTCTGTTTTACAAAACCTACATTTGTCTGTTTCTCCCACATGTTCAATGGACTTTGTAAACCAACGTGTACGTAGCCCACTGTCTTGTGCCACCAATATTAACCTTTCATCTCTTGGCTTGAATTTGCCTCTCCTTAGCCATTCCTGCATTTGTTCCTGATCAACATGAGGTGCTTCCAGAAATTTTCTATACTTGCAATTATACTTATGCATTTTCCACATTTCTTGCCTTCTCATCTGGTCCTTCATCTTATATTCTTTCTTTTGTTTTTTGGCACATACAGTTGCTGCCTGATTTTTATCCACTTGTGGTTTTATTTCTATTCCTGCTTGACACTGATATGCTTCTGCTAGCCTAAGCAGGGAAGTCATCTTAGATTTATATTCCTCATTTTTCAAAACTTTCACTACATTTGTGTCGTGTGAGGTCAGCAGATATGTGTGGAGTCCCACAACTGCAGATCTATACATGTAATCAATTTCAAGGAGGCCCATCCCTCCTTTGGAATGGGGAATATATAATCTTGGTGTGCACTGATTTTTATAAATCATTTGGTGAGCATGAAGCATCCTTCTTGTTTTCCTATCTAATCTATCCAACACGTTTTGGGACCAGTCAATCAATCACTCCAAAATTATAAGTTAAAACGGAAGAGCAAATTGGTTTATAGCTTGGATTTTGTTCCTAGATGTCAACACTGTTTTCAGGATTAATTTAAGTCTTCTAAAGTACTCCTTATTAAGTTTTATTCGCATTTGTTCATGTTTTATTGTTGATCCTTCATCAGTTCCCAAATATTTATACACTGCCTCTTGCTCAAGTTCTTTTATATCACATTCTTGTCCCAAACTGATGTTTTCTTGGTGCTGCAGTTTTTCTGCTTTAAAGGTAGCTTTTGCACATTTATGAAGACCAAATGACATTCTTATATCATCTGAAAAAGTTTTGACAAATTGCAGTTGTACTTTCAGTTCCTCATCTGATGAGCTATACACTCTCAAATCATCAACAAAGAGAAATATTTACACTTTCTTGTTTCCTAAGAGCCAAAGAGAAGATGAAAAATATTTACACTGTTTTCTAAGAGCCAAATTATAGCCATGGCCTAAGCTGTTAAGTAGACAGCTTAATGGTTAAGGGCAAGGCAGAATAGCAGCGGTGACAGTCACCCTGGAATATCCCCCTTTGAATTTTTATCCCTGGAATAATAATTTGTCCTTTATCATGGCTTAATTTCAGAGTGGTCTGCCACTGTTTCATGGCCACCATAATGTAGTTGATCAGTGTAGAGTGTATCTTATACATTGTAAGCACTCTTTTGTCTATGAATGTGGGATAGTATCAAATGCTTTTTTTTTGTAGTCAATCCATACCATACATAAAGTCTTCCTTTTTTTACAGTTCTCCACCATGACTTTATTTAATAGCAAATGATCCATTGTTCCATATGACTTTCTTTAATTGTCCTTTTTTTCTATTGCCATAATTGAGTTTTCATCTAAATGACTATAGACTCTGTCAACATCAATTCCAGTGTATAGTTTATACCTCTTCGGAAGGCAAGTTATTGGTCTATAATTTTAGGGTAGCTTCCAGGTTCACTCTTAAGCAGAAGCATTGTTTTTCCTGTTGTTAGCCAGGTTGGTGTTTGTTTGGGGTGCGCATATAAATAGTTCTTACTCATGGCTAAATCTTCATGCAAAGATGTTAATACTGTTAACCAGAAATTAGGTACTGCATCTGGGCCTGGAGTTTTCCAATTTGAGGCTTTTCTTAACTTTGTTTCAATCTGTCTATCTGTTACTTCATCTCTCTATCTGTTATTTCATCCCATTTCATATCCTGTACCTTTAACCTTCTTATTCTTTCTTTCTTTTATTTCTTCTATCCATTTAGCATCTTTGTTATGTTCCACATAATCGTCGTAGATACTTCTCCAAAATTTATCTATTTCTTCTTTTTTTGGTGGTCTTTCAGTTCCTTTTACTTGTTTCCCAATTCTCTATAAAACTTTTTTGAGTCATCAATAAATTACTTATTTTGTACTTTTCCTTTATATTTATCTGCATATCTTCAACGTTTTTCTAAGTTTTTCTGCCTGTGCTGAGATTTTTAATTTATTTGTGATAGTGCATGATAGATCCTGATCTGTTCTAATACTGTGCCTTGCTTTTATCACCTCTATCTTTCTAAGTATTTTTATTGATCTGTTCCCTCTTCTATACTCTTCTAACAGTGACACTTCTTGTCTTAGTTGTTTTATAGTTTTCTCTATTCGATTCTTCCATGATGGTATTTGATTTCTCCCCTTTCTCTCTCACTCACAACCCTGTATTCTTGTGACAAAACTTTATCAGTTATTAATTTAGCTGCACAGTAATATATCCTGTTTACTTCTGTTATATCGCATGGGTCTCTGAGGACAGTCCTAATTTTTGTGTTAATTTGCTTTATCAAACTTCTGACTTTTGGGGTTTTATTGACCTTCTGCAGTCTCTTTCATTGATCTCAGTATGTCTGTCTATCATTATTATGTCAAGCAACTCTTCTCTTAGCTCGGTTTCTTCTAGACTGAGGGCACATTTTTTGTTTTCCATTTCCTGTGTCATCCGTTGCTCTGTCATGTGGGAACTCACTGGCCTATCACTCCTCAACATTAACCATGTCAGAGTTTCCACAGTTTACTGTTCCTTCCCTTGCCAACTTGACTTACTACTTAGTAAGTCTGTGGGGGGGGGGGGGTGGTAGGAGATGAGCTGGTAGACCTGACATGGATGTGTGGTACTGGAAGCCGGGCAGGATGAATGATGTCCCAAGAAAAACCAAAAACAAGAGTACTGAAATAAGTTGAGAACCTCTGTGCTAGAGGTCTTGATGCCAGTTTTCAGAAATCCTTTGATGCCAGTGCTTGTCACAGAGGTGCCATTTAAACATGTAATTCTAGTACATGAACACACAAATTCCTGGACTTCAATAATACAAATACCTTGGAACAATTATTCAGAGTATCCGGTAGGATAAACAACACCTTGGATGTTGTCCTTACTAGTATGGGAACACCTTGCACCATCCTTTGCATATCATTATCACTTGCTAGATCTGCCTACAAAGCTAGCTCCTTCAAAATAAAACTAAAGCCAAACTCCTTCCACCCAAGGTACCTTTGGAAATTTCTCTAAGACAAACTACCTACTCCTAAGTAATATACTGGCATGTATCAGATACCCCCAAATCCAGTTAACTCCAAAGAATATGCAGAAAATTACAGCACCGCACTATATCCATCTAATGGCAGCACCCCCCTGAAGGAACACACACAGGCAAATCAAAAAAAAACCCCTTCCCTGGTGGTACAGCCATAATATCAACAAGCTTTACAGAGGATACCAATGCTTTGAAACAGACTCCCCATCTATGTGAAACAAAGTTATCTCTATCCATTTTCAGGTACAGCTTGGATCTATGGATGAGTAGCAGAAAATTTACTCCAGGACTGTCCCTTATTAATATTAATGGACAGAGGCAGCTCCTAAATGCTTTATCCCATGCATGGCTCCCCATAAATTATCTATGGTATAATCCTAATTATTTTCACTAGGATAATAAATAATTATCGACCATGGGATGGTTAAGGCCAATCTGACACCAAATGGGTAGGTTAATTCAAGCACCAAAAGGGAAATTTGCTAGGCTTAAAATGGCTCACAAAGGCAGCTAGCCTAGTACTTACCTATGAACCTACATTTTATGTGCATTTTTGGACTTTTGGTAAACTCCATCAATGAGTTTTAGTACATTTTGGTTATCTTGGACAATGCATTTAAAAACCCTGAAACTATTTCCCTAGATAAGGTTATTGCTAAATCTATAGTCAGAGGGTTAGTCATATTGTTTTCCATAAGAAGAATACCTAAGGGAATATTCACTGACCAGGGGACTACATTTATATCCAGAATAATGCATAACCTGTGTAAAGCAATGCAAAGTCTCATTGTACCATTCCTAGACAGACAGGTCACCTGAGGGTTTAAAATGAATGTTAATATCCATGGTGAGAAAAGTTAATAAAAGATGACAAAAACTGGGGCTGGTGAATACGGTACTTCCAGTTTGCCATTAGAGAAGTACTACAAGGCTCATCACGTGTCAGTCATTTTAAGTTGCTACATGGCAGATGCCCTTATGGACTGTTAGATATTGGTAAAGAAACTTTGAAGAGCAGAAAAACAATTAAAAAGTGTCATAAAACACTCTTATGTCTACATGGAAAAAACCCAAACTCACAACAT